>NW_015505711.1:362114-376736 GCF_001515645.1 Sinocyclocheilus grahami | reverse complement strand
CATATACAAACAAAAATCTATGCAAATTTCAATGCAAAAAATTTACATAAATAAAATGATTAATCATTACAATTCCCCCAATCTGGACCAAGTTACAGATTTTCTCTCACTTAAACAACTTTCAAAATAAAGTGCTCTGTGACTGGAAAGAGGAAGAAATAGTAAACTTAAAATGAGTTGCTGTATGCAACAAAACAGGTGTCATTTCCAACTATATTTATAAACGGTAATTTTTTCCCCCTAACCTTATTAAATGTCATCTTTCACATCAAATTCTTTTTAATTAATTAATTAATTCAGTTAGAATACGAAACTGTAGAGTTGTTAACATTCAAATGAAATTAGTATTAACAATCTACTTCTGAGGATTCAGTTAGAATACGAAACTGTAGAGTTGTTAACATTCAAATGAAATTAGTATTAACAATCTATCTTTCCACTTCTGAGGAAACAGAAGCTGCATCTGAAGTGGCATTAGATGAATTTAAACAGAGTTTGATGAAGCTGAGGTGCAATAAATGCATTTACATTGCAAAATTTCAAATACATAATTTTATAAGATTAAAGGGGTCATATGACGTTGCTAAAAAAGAAAATGTTGTGTATTTGGTGTAATGAAATGTGTTTAAGCGGATTAAGGTTAAAAAAAAATTTCCACATACTGTACACTGTTTCTCCTCTATGCCCCGCCTTTCGTAAACTCGTAGATTTTTACAAAGCTCATCGTTCTGAAAAGCGAGGTGTGCTCTGATTGGCTAGCTATCCAGTGCATTGTGATTGGCCGAATACATCAAGTGTTTGAAGGAAATGATAAGCCCCTTACCATATGATGCCGTGTAACGACCGGAGAGATGAGACAAAACCACTAAACGAGGCATTTGTTGCATCCAGTGGGGACATAAGTACTGATTATAATGAGTTATACGGTCTTCTGCATCGCGCCGCGTAAACAAAATTATGTCTGCATTTGTGATCGGATAAACGACAAACAACAAGCGCTACTCTACACTGCTCAAAACTCGTGTTTGAATCAGTGGCAAATCCTTTAAATATGAAAGTGTACTTACAGACTGTGAGTCAGCATTATTTGTCAGAACACCGGCATTGTAGGCTACTCTCCCAGGAAACAGTTTTTGTCCTCCGTAAAATGCATTGTTCACATCTGAATATTTGGGTTGGAACTGTTCTGGAACAGTGTTGTAAATACAACTTAACCACTGATTTCTAGTTGTGTCCTCTTTTGGAAGCCCAAACAAAGTAGTTTCACTTTCACAACGAAGCACACAGCGTCTCCACGACATGGCGGCAACAAAACTACAGTGAGAATCAAAGTTACTTTGCGTGACCATTTGTGCGGTGTTCTGCAAATCTTCCCACACAGTGACGTAGACATGTGGGGGCGTGTTTAAACGAGGTATTTTAGGAGGGCGTGGACGAGTCTTAACTTTTATAAAGAATATCTCTTTGGGTTTGAGACTTTAATCTTTGCAACTTTAGTGATCTTATCTATTCACGAACAGCTTAGAGAAAGGAAAACTTGAAATCGCATCATATGACCTCGAATCTATGAGAGATTTATTTTATTTGTTTTACTTATTTATTTGATTTGGGACTTGTTTTAAAATTTCAATGTAGTTTTGTTATTTACATTTAAATTGTCATTTAGCAGACACTTTTGTCCAAAGCGACTTACAAATGAGGACAATAGAAGCAATCAAAACCAACAAAAGAGCAGTAATATGCAAGTGCTATATTAGTATATTATTATAGTGTTATATTTCAATTTCACAAAGAAATGTGCAGCATTTTGTCCAAGCAATAATAAAAGGACACATTTAATTTATAATTCGTCTTAAATCTCATTTTGTAAAAAAAATAAAAAAAATAAATCGTGAATCGAAAAATCTAAATCGTGAGTTGAGTGAATCGTTACATCCCTAGTAATACTGGATCATTTTCCTGAATAAATAAATTACAAAGTATATATTTTCATCTCATTTGTTTGATTGGGTTCTCGTTGTCAACCTTCAGGACTTGCATGAAAATCATCAGATTTTCTGGGTTATATTCATGAAGAAATCCTAAGGGGTTCACAAACTTTTAAGCAGCACTGTATATGTATGCATGTATGTATGTATGTATATATATATATATATATATATATATATAAAATATAAAGTACATAATGTAAAACAAAAACAAAGCCATAATTCCAATACATACATGGACTCTTCCTGACTCGGAGTATACTGTGAAAAGGATGTGGTGTCCAGGGAGACATCCAGATTATTATACAGTGCAGGAATGTCAATCCTTATGCAAACAAATATCAAGGCAGAATTTAGAGTCAAGACAGGAAAAACATCAGTCTTGACTATTTCTTATTTTCAAAAAGCTTAAAGAAGCTTAATGATGACATGACCACAGAGACATCACTAGGATTCACATAAAATGAAAGGGAAAAAAGCTGCCTTCACAATTTTAGAGATCTGCTACACCACAAAAACTGTGACCAAACCTACCTTTTAGTCCTTTTGACCTCTTTCTGGTGCTCAGTTAGCACTCTCTCCTTTGTCTCAGGGGGAATAAAAACAAAATCCACTGATGCCGCCTCCTCAATAGCTTCTCGCTTCAAGGGCTTGGGTGATCCAAAATCCAGCTTTACCTAAAGAGGCAACAGGTGAATTGAGGGACCTGGTTGCTAATTAAGAGCCACCATTGATATTTTCATGTTTTGATGCATTCTCACATGACTTACAGACACCGGCTTTGCTGCAGTTGCAGAGCCTCTTCCTTTAAGCTCTTCTGCCCTCGCCAGAAGAGAGTCCCTCTTTCCCACAGAGGTCATTTTTACCCCACTGATCTGTGGGTCCAGCTGAGAACTCTCACCCTGATTAGAGAACAACACGTTTAGAACTCGCTTAGGAACGAAAGAAAAACCAACATGTTTGACGGAGCTAAATTTACTGTTTACAGTTCTATGTTCTTTACATATTACATCACAGTAGGGACAATCATTTGCGCTGAACGAAACACTGAACGTACCGTATACTGTCCACTGCAATCATCTGGTGCATCAACGGCTTCAAAACCAGGTAAAATCAGTGGAGTCTTTTGCTTAGCCTGACTTAAAACAGACCTGGGGGGTTAAAAATTTATTAAGACAAGCATACTTGCTGAAATAAAGATCTGAAAAATGTGCCTATAATACATTTTACACAAAAATTCCCAACAATGGCATGAAAACGTACTTGAGAGGCTCAGGGTAAGTCAAGGTGAGTGCATTTCCAAAGGTGGCATTCCAGAACTGCGTCACCACAGTACGAATTTGCTTGCTCTTGTGCGGAAAAAGCACACAAAGCAAGGGCGACAACATGGCAAGCATCTCATCATCATGCAGAGTTGATTGCATCTGAAGGCAGCCAAGCAGGTCCGTGGCCAGTTTCTCCAACTACGAGACAGATAGCAAATAAATAAATAAATAAATATCCCTAACTCTACATATGTGACCCTGGACCACAAAACCAGTCATAAGGGTATATGATCAAAAATCTTTAAGATATTAAGTAAAGATCATGTTCTATAAAGGTATTTTGTAAATTTACTACCGTAAATATAAAAACTTAACTTTTGATTAGTAATAATATGCATTGCTAAGGACTTAATTTGGACAATTTAAGGCGATTTTCTCAATGTAGATTTTTTTTGCACCCTTAGATTCCAGATTTTCAAATAGTTGTATCTCAGCCCAATATTGTCCTATCCTAACAAATATCATACATCAATGGAAAGCTTATTTATTCAGCATTCAGCTATATAAATCTCAATTTAAAAAAATGGACCCTTATGGCTAGATTTGTGTTCCAGAGTCACAAATAAAGAGACTACACATCAGACCTGTGGTTTCGATTTCAAATTCACATGGTAATTCTTACCTTGGGTCCTAGTGTCGCACTGAGCTTTGATGGTTCATCATGACTTTCATAAAAGAAAAAAAAACAGTGTTAAGACAATGAAAAAAAGAATGCTCAAAGTATGAAGGATAAGAAAATGTCACACACCTCGAGACCTGTTTAAAAAGGCGCGCGAGTGATTTGGTGAGGGTGGATAGCACCTCTTGAATGAACGTGGGTAGAGTGATATTAGTGAAAAGTGTTGACAAGATAGAGACCAGCGTCAAGCCAATCCCACTGAAAACTCCACTGGTGGACTCTACAGATGCTTCCAAGAGGTCCACAGACAGGAAAGCATCTAAAGTCTGCATCAGGAGAGTGTGAAAGGTCGAGAGATTCCCCAGAGCTTTGCTCCTCTTGCGTACCCAACTCAAAGGTGTATGAGGAGCTATGAATATGAACATGAAAAAAAATAGTGACAGTGCCATTACACAACTTTGGCCACTTGAAACTGAAGCAAAAGCCTTACATTTCATCTTCTGCTGGAACTGTGGGGTGTAAGGAGAGAAGTCCATACTCTCAATGATGACCAGCAAGATATTTGCCATTGCATCTAACATCGGCAGATTCTAAAACGACAACAAAAAATATATTACATAGATAAATTAATACTCCAATTAGGTGCACAACTGAATAAATCTTCCACTTTACTACATAGTTGGAAAGTTCATACTTTCAGAGCGACGGTGTCAAGAGAGGCAGAGATCTTGCCACACAGCTCTTCACAGCATATGTTCTCCTCTGCTGTGGCTACCAAAGCTGAACAGCGAGCAAACGCCTTGTAAAGCCTGGACCACGTACCGATCATGGCCTTCTGAGTGGTCTATTAAAAAAAGTCAATGTCATATGAAGCATTTGCATAATACTGCCCGAAAGCATCTGCAATGTAGCCAAAATGATCTCTTACTTGGGGTAGGGGCGAACCAGACAGCAGGTGAATAACTGGGAACATCAAGGCACTGCAAATGGCACTGAAGTTATGCTCCAGAGCATCTCCTTGATTCACTTCATTGGTCTGTGTTGGAACGATGATTTATCGCTTAGTGAAATACGAGGTTTGACTGGCACTGAAATGCACATTCATTCTACAGCACTGATGATCTGAGTTTAATACCCGAGTGATGGTGTCCGTCAGAGGGTTTACCACCGCGCTCCACATCCTCCAGAGCTGTATCTTGCTCTTAACAGCCTCCACACGACCACTAAGCGCTCCTAAAACAGCCTCTCCAAATGCCAGGGGCGATGTAGGTCCACAAAACCCACAGCTCACAAGGGTTTCCAGGCTTGAAAAAAACCTGCCAGATGCAAGAAAATGTTGCCCCAGTTAAGCAAACAAACTCAATGGAAACCGAAATATGAGTAGTATCGCTCTTTTAAAAGGTTTATTGCAAAAAATCTCTGGAACAAAATACTTATTTTGCAGGATTTATGCTTACCTCTCATCTTCAAGAAAGGATGAGAGCTGGTTACTCTTGTAGAACAGCAGTATTAGGAAAAGTGCAGGGGTACCCTGGAAAAGATGTAGAGAATCTCAATTTGTTGAGAAATTTAGCAAGGCTTCACAATAAGGGCTAAAAAGGCACTTACATTTAATACATCCATGTTTGCCACTTGATAAGCTGCGGAACCGAGCACCTTCTGAGGTATTCCCTTAACAGTGGCTTCCAACAAAAGCTGCAGCAAATAATGAAATATTGAAAATGTGTTCAAACAGCAGGGTTGAAATCAACAACCTATAGAACCTTTTAGATTACCGGTAATACACAAAAAAAAAACTAAAAAACAACCCCAGACATTTGAACTTTAAAGCTTTTAAAGTGTCATGGTCACCAAGGCTACATTTATGATTAAAATACAGTAAAACAGTAATAGTAAAACCGTTCTCATTTAAAAATTAGGGATGCACCGAATGTTCGGCAACTGAAATTATTTGGCCGAAACTAGCAAAAAAGAAGCTATTTTGGTGTTCGAATAAGCGAAAAGACTGAATAAATTGTACCGAACAATGATATGACGCGATCAAATAGCAACCAGCGCAGAGTGAGAAGCGCGCACTCTTTATTATGCAGCATACACGCCAGCAGTGTGGAAGCATTTAAACTGTCGGACAAAGACGCAAAAATCATTACAAGCACCAACAGCGAGAGACTGTTTAGGACTGCATCGCATGTCTTCAATAAGAAGAGGAAGGGGTGATTGTTGCTGGTTACTATATGATAATTGAAATCGCGAAATGGCCTTAATTAGTAAATAAACTGCAGAATGTTGTTTTCTAATACACACACACATTGAATGTATTCTGACAGCGCAGCACGAACTTGCAGATCTGCTTGTTAACCAGGGTTCAAAGTACAAAGTGCGAGGAAAATCTGCGCTGATACAGTCGTCCGTTGCTCAGTCACATTTTTATTAATTTTTACAATGCATGTGACAATGCGATACTTAGGACGTATTCGTAATGAGACTCATTTATAAATTTGTCGTCAACAAAAATAAGCATTGAGGTCTTCCTGCGCATTTCCGCCAAAATAAAAGTCGAGAAAGCAAGAACTCTTATCAACATTCATAAATGTTAGTATTGTAATTTTACTGTTGTTCTGTAAAATGTAAGACAATAATAATAATCATTACAACAGCTGTTTTAATACATTATAACATTCACAGTATTCAAATTATGATCTGTAATATTTTCTAATGTTTTAAAAGAAGTCTCTTCTCAGCAAGGCTGCTTTTAATTGTACAATAAAAAAAAAATAAAATGCCTGATTCAAGAAGGGGGTCTTGATGGCCAAAAATTATTATTTTACTAACTTATTAATTTTAAGTTAAATTGTGCTTTGTTGGTATAGTGTCTGCTAGAATGTTAAAAATGTTCAGTGTTAAATATTTTTAAATTGTTTTATACCGTAATTGATTTTTTTTCTTTGAAAAGACAAAACAGTAAAAAACACATTTTGGCTTTTTAATTTATGCAATGGTGAAATTTTTTTTTTGGCAAAATACATGGGGGAAAAACTATTTTTCTTTGAAAAGCAAGACAAAACAGTAAAAAGCACATTTTGGCTTTTTAATTTATGCAATGGTGAAATTTTTTTTTTGGCAAAATACATGGGGGAAAAACTCAAGAGTTCGGTATTCGGCCTTAGGCCCAGTGTTTAATTTTGTTCGGTTTCGGCTTTGGCCAAGAATTTTCATTTCGGTGCATCCCTATTAAAAATGTAATTTATTCCTGTGATGGCAAAGCTGAATTTTCTGCATCCATTACTCCTTTCTGATTCTTCAAAAATCATTCTAATATGCTGACTCTGACATTTTTTTCAGGATTTTTTTCTTTTTGATGAATAGAAAGTTATTTTATCGAGTCCAAACTTTTGAAAGGTAGTATAATTTTAAGCATGCCAGACTGCATCTTCGTTGGCTAACACTTTCAGCACCCAAGTCATTTAGCAGGTCATTTTCACCATGAAGTCCCATCTTACCAGGGCACATTCAGCAGGTAGATCATCTGAGGACTGGATGGACTGCAAAGCCTGTAGAAGCAGCGTGAGAACCTCTGACCCCTGTCTTTCCTTCTTATTACCTGTTGACAGGAAAACTTTCCAGATTACTATGAGCCAGTATCCACAACACAAAGTATCTGTGCAAATTATCTTTTACTTTCTAAGAGAGAGCAAATGCTAACATACCAGCTTCTATTGTTGTGCTGACAGAACAGATCAGGTTGCTCCAAATGAGACTAAGCAGCGCTTCTGTGGAAAATAAACACTCATATCAGGTGATGAATATGGACAGCATCAGCATTTCTTTCATTTCCTAATGGTCTAAATAATAATAATAGACCGTTGCTTCCAAGCAGGCCAATAAGAGAAACCGCTAAGACAATTTAAGTTGGCCTCTTAAATCCAGGCTACATTGTGCAGATTATGTTGAATACCTGGAGCATGTTTTCCCACAGTAATGAAGCCTTCTTTGATGGCTGATATGAGGGTGGAGGCATGTCTACTGAAGGAGGAAGGGCTGGTAAAGAGCGGGTGCGTCAGGGGCTCTGGAAACAAATGGTACACTGACACTGTTAACATATAATTACAATAATAAGGTTCAATATATCAAGCTGTATTAACAGGGTCCATATACATTTTAACCAATACATTTCCATGACTTGAGACAAATATCTATGATCTAGCTTCGCAGTTAAATTAAATGTGAGCAGATAAAATGTTTAACAAATATTATCATTTATTTATCATATAAAAACTTTCTTAGTTTCACTTTTCCATGACTGGGAATTACCAGACTTTTTCAGATTTTTCATAAGTGTACAAACTCTAGGGATGCTCACTACGGTTAATTTTCCTGACCGACAACCGCTGCTTGTTATCTGAACATTAACCATTAACTGACAAATTTAGAATAATAAATTAGTATTAAATAAAAACAGAATAGACAAGCATCTGTAATGACGCATTAAAAATACTAACAAATATTTTATTTTAATGGTGCAAACAGCAGCATGGCAAAAACACAATCACAAAAATCCCATCAATTTGCGGTTTGGTACTTTTCTTCCACTGGTAATACGTTTCTATTCACGGCGTGTTTGCAGCAGCGTTGAGCTCTACACGTTCTACACGTTCGTAAATTCTCTCATTAAAACAAAGTGTAGACATGATGTAAATAAGAGATTAATTGTGCAGTGTAACGCTTCTTTGATTATTTTTAATTAACTTCACAATGATCTACAGTAAGATGAGAGATTATGAGGGGAGCGCCCATTGCGCAATAGGCTATAATCCACTCAGAATTTACATACATTCACTCACGGATTCCCTCTCTGATAACCATTTATCCAATATTGCCACTTGCCATTGTTTTACATATACATCAGTTAACTAAGTGAAGGTGAAGCAGGTCCTTGCTCAGCGAAATATGCCTGTATGCACGCTGTACGCAAGTAAACAAATACTGTACGTATAGCATTATTTTTTCTTACCATGCAGCAAACTTAATATTTGCGGGGAAAAAAGTACCAAACGGTCAATATGAGCATCCCTACTGTATTAACATATGAACATCTATAGATTACTAATCAAATGGCACTCACATTAACTTTGTACAGACTCAAGTTGGACCCACTTTAACTCAGAATCACTGATTTAAAAAATAAATAAATAAATAAAAAACAACATTAAAAGCTCTTGACAATACTATATGTATGATTACCCAGACTGAGCTGAAGATTTTCTCTAGCTGCTGTGACTGTAACCTCTGGACCCACAAGCCAGTGCAGGAGCATCTCTAGACCCAGGAGCTGAATGGAGCGGTAGGACTGAGCCGCCTGCATACTGCTGTTCAGATTCATGCGAGGAGTAGTGCTTGGTGTGCTGCAGGAGGGAATGCCTGGAGAACAGAAAGATGAAGCATTAAGTTTAAAAAAAAAAAAAAATGTAGGGTGGGGATTTGATTCTATCCATCAGCTGTTGACTGGATGGAGGCAGATCTGAGCTTGCAGTTGAGTGTGGAGAGGGAGGATTTAAGCTAAATGATTGAAGTAGTCCAGTAAACATCACTAGAGAGAAGGCTGTCAGTGCGGAAGATTGACTTTGATGGACAAATTGAAAAGTAAGATTTATAAACAAGAACTTAGAAAATATATGGGGTGAATTGCCACTTCATGCTGAATTTAAAGGATGTAATCTCATTGTATCCCCTTTATAAAATGAAAGCACAATGAGAGGAAGTGAGCTGTACCTGATTTAGAGGTGTTAGGGGTGCCACTGCTTGGGTTAGAGGTTCGAGCAGGTGTAGTTGGGCTTGGCAGTGGAGAATCGGAAGGAAGTGTGTTGTGCAGTAGAGGTACACCAACCTTTAAGAGAGAGTGATGGAAAGTAGGGATAGAGATATAACATTGCTCTCAGTAACTAGTAAGACCATGGCCATACAACGGTTACAACTATCTGAAAGCACCAAAAAGCATTATTCATCAATGTAAACAGTGAAATTTACCTGTTCAAAGTTAGCGGACAAATTGGGTCCGAGCTTGACTGCAAGGTACCACCACACCTCCAGCTTAGTGAGCAGAAGAGCTTCAGTCCTGACTTGGATGGAACTAAGAGGCTGCATGAGGAGCTTTAGACGCTTGCTGCTGCACAGGATATCTGCTCAAGAGAAACCATTACAACTTAGAAAACAACAGCTGAGAAAAAGCAAAGAGGTAAAAAAAAAAAAAAGCCTTGAACTATTGCTATATGGGTCCAAAAGGTTCCCACATCTTTTGACCAATGAATTTCCATCTCATCTGAGGTTACTGAATAAGCATTTTTAAACATTCACTCCAAAATGCAATTTTATCCATACCTAGAGAAACATAAAAACAACTTCATTTTAATGACTTTCCACAAAGCAAACTATGTAATTCTCTGATGTTCCTATGTTTTCAGTGACTGTGACCATTACACCTAAATACAAAGGGAAAAAAATAAACTTGCCTGGATTAAGTGCGAAATTATCAATGAGGCTCTTCCAAGCTATGAAGGCAATCTTCTTAATATTAGGAGAAGAGTTGCGGAAACCCAACTCCTCTAAATACAGCAAGGAATTAATGAATGCACCGCCTTTGTGGAGCAACTGAAAGGAGACACATACAATAGAAACCCATACTTGTCCAAAATGACAATCTCAAGATTCAGAACTGAAATAGTGATGAGCATTATTTGGTGACCAAATATCTTACCTTCCCCAGAAGTCTCACAAACAAGGGCCAGAGCTTCAGCATATTCGTCTCATTTTTAGATGCAAACAGCTTCTGCATTTCAGGGATAAGCATCTAAAGGCAGCAAAGCAATAGAAGCATTATGGTTATTTATATTATAATTAATTAGTTACATTTATATAGCACTTTTCAGGGTACTCAAAGCGGTTTTACATGAAAGCGGGGGGAATTTCCTCAACCACCACCAGTGTGCAGCTTCCACCTGGATGATGCGACGCCAGCCATAGTGCGCCAGAACGCCCACCACACACCAGCTTATTGGTGGAGAGGAGACAGATTGATGAAGCCAATCAGTGTATGGGGATGATTAGGAGGCAATGATGGTCAGAGGCCAATGGGCAAATTTGTCCAGGATGCCGGGGTTATACCCCTACTCTTTTTCGAAGGACATCCTGGGATTTTTAATGACCACAGAGAGTCAGGACCTCGGTTTAACGTCTCATCCGAAGGACGGTGCTTTTTACAGTATAGTGTCCCCGTCACTATACTGGGGCGTTAGGACCCACAGACTGCAGGGTGAGCACCCCTGGCTGGCCTCACTAACACCTCTTCCATATATCAGGGTTTCTGCAGATATGAACACGTTAAATTTAAGACTTTAAGACCTTTTTAATACCACCTTATATGAAATTTAAGACCTAAACCTGTAATGGAAATACACATTTTATTACATACATATATGTAATATTTAATGTGTATAAATTAAAAAGAAAACAAAGTATCATTGCTATCCAGTGAAGTTTTCATATCAGCAGACAATATTCTATACAAAATATCCCCGCAAAATAACTGCATCACTGAGATTTTCGGTGGAGTAAATTTATTCTGAAGCAATATTTTCATCAGTGTTCTATCAGCTTTTACATACTTAAATCTGCATATTAACCTTTACAAAGGCCTATTTTTAGATGGTAACCATGGGTTTTGTATTTTGGAGTTTAAAGAACCAAGAGCGTTCACCTGTTTAGCGTACAGTTTTTAAAAAAAAAAAAAAAAAAAAAAAAACTCACATTTGTATATGGTAATTTTTGGAGGAAAAAAAATGCACTCTTCCGTGTGAACTTGATTAACTATATGAAGTGGTATAAATGCACATTTTCTGCCCCCATGTCTTGAATTTGTGATCATTCTGAATGTATTTTAATAGACTGAATCATGCTATAAAAGAGCTCACTGTAAATGCGCACACGCACAAGACTTCACGTAATGTGCACTCTGTAAGTTAGTTTTTTTTTTTGCGTCGTGAGAATATTGAGCAAAATAGCTCACTTGTCATGGTGTTATTTAACTATATCATGTTATGAATAAACTAAACATTTAGAATTTTTACCTCAGTGTGCTTCTTCTGAGTTTATGTATGCTGTTATGCTCATTTGTTCTGAAGTCTCGAGACAAACAGTGAGCCTCAGCGCGATCTTGTATTCTGTATTCTGCTAACTTGGAAGAAAAAAATCTTCGGTCTGTCCAATGATTGTAATATGGTAATTTTTGGAGGAAAAAAAATGCACTCTTCCGTGTGAACTTGATTAACTATATGAAGTGGTATAAATGCACATTTTCTGCCCCCATGTCTTGAATTTGTGATCATTCTGAATGTATTTTAATAGACTGAATCATGCTATAAAAGAGCTCACTGTAAATGCGCACACGCACAAGACTTCACGTAATGTGCACTCTGTAAGTTAGTTTTTTTTTTTGCGTCGTGAGAATATTGAGCAAAATAGCTCACTTGTCATGGTGTTATTTAACTATATCATGTTATGAATAAACTAAACATTTAGAATTTTTACCTCAGTGTGCTTCTTCTGAGTTTATGTATGCTGTTATGCTCATTTGTTCTGAAGTCTCGAGACAAACAGTGAGCCTCAGCGCGATCTTGTATTCTGTATTCTGCTAACTTGGAAGAAAAAAATCTTCGGTCTGTCCAATGATTGTAAAGTTATCAACCTTTTTCTTCAACGCGGAAGTAAGCCTATGGGTGAGACTTCCGGTTCATTAACCGCTATAGGTAAATAACGAGGAGAATAACAACGTGCAGTAAACGGTAAAACTGTTTGCACTACAAACCAGTGTGTTCATAATTTCAGATAATACATTAAAATAATATGATAAGACACACCAACTTTCAATATCAAGCAGCAAAACGAACTGTTTTGTTCAGCTAAAAATAGCTGGACGGAGTGGACGCAGATGAAACCGGAAGCCATACCCATATATTTTCCAAATGGCCGCGCCCATTTTTACGACAAGAAAAAGGTGGATAAAGTTAAGATATTTTAGCAGTAATGAGACCAAAAAAATTTAAGACCCATCAAATCCGAATTTAAGACATTTTAAAAGACTTTTTAAGGACCTGCGGACACCCTGATATATGCACAACAAAATAAACTAACGTATACACTTACAGAAGACATCATTGGCTCTACAATGGTTGCCACCTCCTGCTGTTTCTCCAGAAGAAGAGGCATGCCCAGCTCCAGGGCTGCTGCGGCACGCAAGCGCACTTTATTGGCCGAGTGAACCACCAGAGGAATAACCAGCTTGGCCCAGCACACGGCTCCAGCAGCCATCTGAGACGGGGCCTGCTCCAGCAACCTGACATTCACCAAAAAAAAAATCCTTTTAAATAAACCTTATTTACGGAGCACCTCCATATGAAGAGCACTGCAAGACTGCACTACCAAGAAGGAGAAAAGTATGGGAAATTTCAACAAACCTTATTATGACATTGAGTGATTCATGTTCAATGAGGATCGACTGAACCTCTCTGGTCTGCATGGCCTCTAGACTCTTCAGAATCTCAGGGGTCTGAAATGTAAAAAGCAACATTTTTAACCACACACAAAAAAAAAAAAAAATTTTTGGAGGGGTAAAGGATGCTAAAAATAGGGTTTATTTCAAGCACAACATGCATGGTAAACAAACCTTTTTGGATGCCACCTCTGGCGGGAAATTCTGTTTTGAAATCACCCATAACGCTCGAGTGCACGTAAACTTTTCTTTTGATTTTACCACAACATTACAGAGCGTAGACAGTATATCTTCTGAAATATTTGCTGCAGCAAAAAAAGATAAAAAGATTATGGATGCTACTTCTCATGGAAAGTAATAAGTATATTATACTAAAGAATTCAACTTTTTCCTCTACCTGGTAAGACTGAAACAATGTGTGAGTGGAAGACACAGAATCCCAAAGCTTGCAATGCGGCTTGACACAGCTCTTCGTTCTCACTGGAGATATGAACCTGAAAGAAAAAATTATTCATCTGCAGGGCTGATGACACAGCAGAGACATAGCTTTCTGAAAGAATAACTTCTGCCTATTCATAATAATTACAAAATGTATAAAATAAATAAAATAAATAAATATATACAGTGGGTACGGAAAGTATTCAGACCCCCTTAAATTTTTCACTCTTTGTTATATTGCAGCCATTTGCTAAAATCATTTAAGTTAATTTTTTTTCCTCATTAATGTAAACACAGCACCCCATATTGACAGAAAAACACAGAATTGTTGACATTTTTGCAGATTTATTAAAAAAGAAAAACTGAAATATCACATGGTCCTAAGTATTCAGACCCTTTGCTCAGTATTTAGTAGAAGCACCCTTTTGATCTAATACAGCCATGAGTCTTTTTGGGAAAGATGCAACAAGTTTTTCACACCTGGATTTGGGGATCCTCTGCCATTCCTCCTTGCAGATCCTCTCCAGTTCTGTCAGGTTGGATGTTAAACGTTGGTGGACAGCCATTTTTAGAGACATACCTCTCTCACCAAGGCTCTTCTCCCCCGATAGCTCAGTTTGGCCGGACGGCCAACTCTAGGAAGGGTTCTGGTCGTCCCAAACGTCTTCCATTAAGGATTATGGAGGCCACTGTGCTCTTAGGAACCGTAAG
>NW_015505711.1:359922-361046 GCF_001515645.1 Sinocyclocheilus grahami | reverse complement strand
AAACGAGACAAAATGTGGCTTACAAAATAAAAACTATGCTAAAATGTCTTTTCATTTTCGTTGACCAAAACGAGACGAAACGAAATGTTATAACGTTATTTCGTCTCGTTATTATTATTATTTTGAAGTATTTCGGTTTCCTGTGTGTCGCTTCAGGGGCGCAGACGCAGACAACGTCACTTCCTCAAGCCCCACTCGCGGCATTATTTAGAACAGTGTTTCCCAACCGGGGTCTGTCGAGAGCAGGGGTGCCGTGTAAAAAATCATTTTGTTTTGATTTTTAAATTGCTAAAATGTTCAAAAAAGCAGCTATTATATAATATCCATTTCTAATGCCGCCAATAATTAGAGATGCACTGAAATTCCGGCTGCCGAAAATGAGTTCACCGCTCAGGATTCACTTGTGTGTGTGTGTGTTATCCCACTCTATGCGTGTGTGTATTATCCATAGACTGTATGGTATTATCCCGCTCTGTGTGCTCCGCTCAGTTGCTCGCGGCCCATGTGACTGCTCCATTCATACACCGTTCATGCTCATCGGAACAGCAAAGTCCACTCAAAAATCAAGCTGACAGGAAACATGGATGTAGTACAGTATTGTTTCTGTCTGCAATAGCCCTACTGTGTTGTAACATGGTGTGGTAAATTGGCAACTCTGGTAACGCTGCCCTCTCATTCATTGATCTGCTAACCGTTATGCTCATGTGTCCTCTGATAATAATAGCTTTCTAAGATTAAACATTATTTGGATAATTGGTAAAAAATAAAAATCTCTTAATAGCCCTACAAAAATACACTGAGTGAGCAAAACTGTTTAATTACCATTATAACTATCTCACAATGTTTACATATGAATAAAAGCCTACATTAAAATCTGCCATATAAATTGGTCTCTTCATTACAAATTAGCCTACTGATTGCCACCACTGATGGACAACATTTTTTAATAATATTAAAAATATCTGTATGACATTATATTCTGCAGTTCTTCTCTGTTGTACCAAATATCTATACTTTTCAAATTATCATATCGAAGTTAGAAATTCAAATATTGTGACCAAATTAATTTTGTAGGGTGCCACAAATTTGTAAAAATTTCCAAAGGGTGCCGTGACTAAAGAAAG
>NW_015505711.1:297853-356931 GCF_001515645.1 Sinocyclocheilus grahami | reverse complement strand
CGATGGCCGGCCAGCCGGGGTTCGTCTTTATTTAAATGTATGTGTGTGTACTTCTAACATGTTTGGTTGGTAAAATAAATGTTGTAAATTCAAATCAGAGCGTCTTCTGTGTCTGGAATGGATGTATTCTTGAGTCTATAAGGTAACAATAATATAATAAGATAACCTTGTTTGAAATGGGTTTGGCTAAATTCAAATTTTGGTTTCGTCTATACAACTAGGTACTTATACTATATTGACTGGGTTAAATAGAATTGCATTTCTAAAAAGAGACTAAAATACAATTTTCGTCGACTAAAACTAGACTAAATGTCATCAGTTTTCGTCAACTAAAACGCTCAGACTTTTAGTCGACTAAAACTTGACTAGACTAAAAAGAGTATGAACGTGACAAACTAATAAAAACTAAAATGACAGTTTCACACAAAGACTAGACTAAAACTAAAATTAAAACAGGCCGCCAAAAACACTAGTTACATTCAAAAAGTTCCAATGAATGGTTCTTGTAATTCATAAAGGACAAAAACTTACCAAAAGGACTTTACTAAGACGTGCAAAATGCTTTACAACTACAGGCAGAAACTGACGCCCTTCCTCTCCATTCAGGCGGCTGGGAGAAAGAAAAACAACAACAAAAGTCCCATGATTAATCTATAAATATCTTAAAACGTTACCACCAATGGCATGCTCACTAGACACACAAGAACCAATGAGGTTGGTTCTAAAGCATCGAGCAAGAATATATGAGCTTCCGTTTAACATATTCAATCCACTCTACACATGTCCACTGATCAATACATACATGTGACTGAATTAAATCTGTTCATCATTTAAAGCTATTGTGTCTGATACTTTGATGAAACCAATCAATTCATGAATTTATTTTATGACCTCTTTAGGAACTTTGTGGAGCGTAAACATTTTGGTGGAACAAACTTTCAATGGAGGAACAGAAAATAAAAATATCTTAATTATACTGAAAACAAATTATGGGTTTGGAACAACATGAAGTTTAGTAAAAGATGACAATTTTCATTTTGGGATGAACTATCACTTTAAACATAAAATAGCTCCTGAATGCCAATTTCACATAAAGTGTGGACAGAGTAACCATTGACAAAACTGTATCACTACAACACTAAAAGAGCTTATATCATGAAGGAGACATCCATGCGTTTGACTAAAACCTACTGAAAGACAGACACTAGAACCGTAGGTTAACCCTTACTTCGCGATGGTGATGTAGGCATCGGTCTTCTCTGACAGCCCGGCTGCTTCATCTTCCAGACACTTCAGAAGAGGAAGGAGGCTGGCACTAGATAGAGGCACTGCTGCCATCATCCTCACAGCCTGAAAGACAGCAAAGCACATTAAACTGATGCATACAGCTTTGACTACCACAAGACAGAATATAATGCAATCAAACGTGAAAACTCTCTCTTTAAAGGAGTTCTGGTGCAGTTGTTTAATTGGAGAAGGCCTTTAAATAACCATTTAAAAATACATTTCAAAACTCTTCTGCCCCTTGGACCTGTGGCACCCTAGAATGACTCCCACCTTTCACCCCTAAACACAGCCCTGGCTGAGTTTTGTTTAATAGTCTGCAATTAATAGTCGATTATGAAATGCTATGCATGAATGGGAATGTGTGAAAAATGAATGTTGGAACGCTTTTAATGTTATACTGGTAGTGTGACCAGGAGTCAATGAATGCAGGACATCGTGTTCTCTCGATGCACATGAGATCTCTGGTGAACAAATGGCCATAATATCTTCAAATCAAGACCAAGAGACGTAAATTCAGTCGTCTATTTCACCTTAATGACACATTTGGGAAGAATAAAACCTCACGCGCATCTTACATGTGATGTTTAACGCTAGCTAGCCAGGTGCACGAGATGCTAATAACAATGCGCCATCTATTATCAAACTCTCTGCCAAATATCATAATGCATTTGCTTTGAAATACTAGTTTTTTTTAGTGGTATGTGTGCCCTAATATGCTGAGCTGTCCGAGATGCAAATATTAGACCTTAATGTCGTCTGTATCTTAAAGCTATTGTGTAATCAAGTGCGTTGAGCGTACAACTTGTAGGCAGAGAGAGCTAAATGTGCTGTTTATTGAAACCTTTAAACCGTCGTGTATGCTTTTGCTGAAATCAATCTAATCCAACAGGAACTTTTCCTACAAAGACTGCAGTTAGCGAGCTAGTTTCCCACCCAACCCCCTGAGCACACGCACCAACAGACACAACTCAAGATGTCTCACCTCGCGCTATCGACCACTGAGGGCGAGACCATCGACACACGAGCTATATCAGAGGAATCGGGAGAGTTTATACAGCACTGTTTGTAAATGACCAAGGCTACGCTGCGTCTGTCCTGTCCTCTCCTCACTCTTCACTCGTCACTCCCCGCGAAAATGCTGGCGCCAAACATGACGCGTTGAAACCGTCACCTTCAACCCCACGTCAACTCCGCCCTCTCATAAATTATTTATTGCATGAATTAAGAGACTTTGCCAAAACTTGAATAAAAATTCGAGCAAATAATTAGGATACCTTGGTCATTTGTTCGTTTATGTGAAATTTCACAATAATGTCTCGTTTGTTAAACACATTAGTTAACATGAAATAACAAAACAAAGTCAAATCAAAGTTGTATCTGTTAACATTTGTTAATGGACTTTGAACAAACGTACAAACAATAAACTATTGTATGTTTTTATTGATTAACATTTACAAACACAGTGGAGGCCAAAATTAAAAGAACGCAGTATTTTCACCGGATAAAAAAACGGTGCTCCACACAAAGACCTGATCTCTTCATGAAGAAACAGAACAAACTGAGACAGACTAAATCCAGAAGAACTGTGGCAACGTCTCCAAGATGCTTCAAGAAACCTACCTGCAAAGCTTCAGTTCTGTTAAAAGTTTTAGGCACTTGTGTAAAAATGCTGTAAAATCAGAATGCTGTAAAAAAGAATGTCATAAATAGATTTTTTCTTTATCAATTAACTTCTATTAAATAAAGTAAATCAACATTTGGTGGGACCATCGCTTGTGTTTAAAGCAGCTTTTGCCCTCGGTGCACTTGCGCATCGTTTTTCAGGGAGCTTTGCAGGTAGGTTTCTTGAAGCATCTTGGAGACATTGCCACAGTTCTTCTGGATTTAGTCTGTCTCAGTTTGTTCGGTTTCTTCGTGAAGAGATCAGATCTCTGTGTGGAGCACTAGCTGTTGTCAGACTCCTTGAGCAAACAAAAATCTCACTGGATTATTACAATTAGTGGCAAAATGAATGTTTGGAAGTGTAAACTGATATTTCCTCCTGACACACTACAGCAAAAGATAGAAATAACTGACTTAAAACCATTTTTAGCTGGTGAAAATACTAGTGTTCTAATCATTTTGGCCACCACTGTATATTCAAAGAATAAATATTGAAAAAAAAGCTTTGCTGTAAAAAAAAAAAAAAGTTTAGAGTTAATGTACAAAGAATGTACATTTAAGGGCCTATGCCTATATCATAGCAGTTCTCAACTAAGACCTGGGACCCACTAGGGAGCCACAGAGCCTTAATAATTAAAAGGCTAAACCTGATAGAAATGCATAGCTGTAACAAGCAGAACATTTCTTACTCTGAATAATTGTACATGCACTGTTAAAATCTCTTTGATTCAGAATCATTTGTCTTTTTTCACTGCAGTCAAAAACTTTGCATTAACAATTGCTGATTGTTTTTTTTTTTGTTGGTTAGTATTAATATCATGTTATGTTTCACATGAGCTCTGAGTTTTGAAGAATAGACACAGTAACACATTTTTTTAGGATGAAGTATACTTGTGTTTCTATCATTTCCGGCACTTTTACATCCCATGGGTCTGTCAGCTCTATTAAATCAGATTTCAGCTTATTTCTTGTGGTTACAATAAAACACTGTAATACATTAAATGCACTTTGTTTTATGAGAGTTTATTTTTTAAATGTTCACAGGCCTATACACTCAAATTTGTGATTATTAATAGCTTTAATATTGCATCCTTGGTAAAGAAATCAAAATGTAAAAAAATGACACAGTTGTGGGTTTGGGTGTATTAAAAAAGTGGGTTTGGTGCTTTAAACATTGGTCAAGTGTGATTGTCATAGAGCTGAGAGGAGTTCACAGCGATGTACTGCAGCTGAAAACCTCCACCCGTCACCGAGGAATCAGAAAGGAACTTCAGAGTCATGACATTTCCTGTGCAAGAGATAATGTAGAAACATAGAGAGATATCTTCTGAAATCTGTTTAAGAGATACAGTACATTCAAATTGACGTATTGTCCAAGAAAAACAAACTTTTGAAATTGAAATTAATGCAACAACATACCTGTACTTATGAAGTCCTCTGGAAGTTCATCCCCACAGTATCTATCCAGAGCAGACAGATTTGTTTGATTATTTTGAAGCAAATTTAAACAATGTCAGAACTCTTAAACTCTCAGCAGCAATAAAAAATGGAACGTAAAGTTCAACGGTGAATAAAACAAATCGTCTGTTATTTACCTTCCAACAAAGCCTGAAACATCATCATAGCTGTCATAGATCTCCAGGTAATCACTGAGGCAAGCTGTGTCTTCCTCAATGTCAAAGTCTAGGAAGTGCAGGCGGATTCGTTGGCCGTAACGCACACGAATGTGCCAGTAGCAAATCTGCTCATCCTGGTAATCTTCTGGATAACCAGGAGAATCGAAAACCTTCTCCTGATCTGTGTGCACGCCTCCACACTCCTTTGCTGGAAAGACAGCACCAAAGGTGTACAAATTAATTCATGCATAAAAGTCAATAAACTCAAGGGGTCAGTCCTTCTACACCAAACAGTTTCATTAGTTTGAATCACGTTTCATCTCTTCATCTCTCCATGTGGAAATAAGTATCAGAAGTATAAAAAGGAGTCAAAGGAATATGAGCACTATGCTTATGCAGACAATGACAAATCCAAACTCTGTCTGTGGTTTGAGTGGGTGCTCAGTGACACGCACATCTGGTGCCCTGCCCTCAATGAGGTAGTTACTGGATACTATATAGAAAGCTAATTTATACTATAAATAATATATTTTTATTAAATAGGACAACCCACCCTCTTTGCACTGTATTGCACTGAACATCGATCTATTGCAATATCAGAATTAAACTTTGAGGAAATGTTTTGTGAAACTAATATTCAAACGTTTCTATGTGTGTTGATCTATTAATAAATATCTATTGAAAGTAAGACACAAAAATGTCCACATCAACATCTCTCGCAGGACATCTCAACCTGAAAGTCTGAGTTCACTATTTCCTCCCTGACTTCTTTTTGAGAACCCTGTTGAGTCAAGTTCTCCGTAGGGAGAATTTCTTTCACCAGCTCATTAGAAATCAGGGGAAAAGAGTCAGTCACAAACTCAGCTGGGTCTCTGGTAATACATTACCGCACCTTGTAAAATTTCATGGGGCTTCATTTAGATTATTCACGGTGTGAAACATTTTTCATTAGAATCTTCCATATTCATACAAGAGACAAGAGCCAGAGAAAACAAGCAGGCATTTTCCAGGAAATGTATAATGTATTTGTTCTCTTTCTGTTTGTTTTGACCGCTCCACATCTAAGACATTTTCCTACATTTAACTCATATGAATAATGTCCTGTGCTGAGGTTCACTGTCCTCTATTTCTATCTGTCATTGTGTGTACTAAAACATCCAACACTTTTTTTCTCCAACATTTAGTCATGGTTGTCTGTCAGGCCAATGAGTGCCTGAATTATGATATAAAGTAATTGTCTTTAACCTATGGAGATTTATACTTTACTACAGTCAACTCACTCTGAAGAGCTTTCAAAGAACATTTTACAAACCTAAGATTTGTGTAACTACTTTGTCCAAATCTCTCAGCGGATGACTAAAATCCACCCAAGATTGCCTAACTGCCATTGCTCAAACTCACCCCCAGGGTTGTAGCAGTAGACATCCCACTTCTCACTTTTGTTGAGCCGATATCCATAGTCAATTATTCCAACCTTTCCGAAACCACAGTTGGTGCCAGCTTTAACAATCGGATAGCCCACACGTCCTTTGTCAAACCATCCAGCTGCACACACATGAAACCCTTTGGGAGAATGACAAATGCTGTGATACTGTGCAACATCTGTTATTATGAAGCAACATTTGACAAATATTAATTGATCTAAAATGCTAATTAATTACAAATGATTAAACACTGTTTTAATGTTTAAAAATAATACGTTCTAATTATACAAATATAAGTGATACAAATTCTGTTGGTGAATTAATTATGAAAAGTAGTTCATTTCTTTTTTTCTTCAGTGTTCATATTTGAATATATCTGCAGTATTTCACAACCAGGTTATGTTTGTACTGAATAAAAAGTGTTCTCCATGAAAAAAACTAAAACTAATAATTGAAGGAAATTCGTCTTTTTTAAGGGGTAATGAATAAAGGGCTCTTGTTCTCTGAGGAGCCATGGGCACCATTTGAAGGCTGCAAACAGAGATGATAAAAAGAAAGCCAAGCAGACCTCCAACATAGAGTGCCACAAGCCTGAAGTAACCACAAAATACATCAGAGCTCATGTCTGGAACAAATGTACTCTCACTAAAGAGTAATTTTACAAGAAAACAGGTGTTCCTGCTCAGGCAACACATGACAATGGCTTTTACAGTTCAAACATAACACTGGGTGGCACTGGGGATGGTTTTTAACTTTGTTTATATGATGTGTGCAAATATTTAATATATCTGTGAGAATGTCGATTATCATTCTGCTTGCGGATTGTTTCTGATTGTTTGTTGTTATAATAAAGGCTATTCAGTATGATCCAAGTTCAGCTTTTGGCACTTATGCTGTAGGCCAGACCCACTACTATTTCCATTACTATTTCTTTTGGCATCTGATCTAAGTGAGATTTGTAAGTGTGATACAAACCAATTTGGCGAGCAGCCTCCAGTTGATCATATGTAGCAAGAGTACCCCCCTCAAATTTGCACACAGCCTTGGCTTCCCTGTACGTCAGCTGATATCTTCCTTTGCGAGATTCGCGGTGGTAAACTCCGGCTGCTTGCTCTGTAAGGAGAGAGAACATGTGTCTCATTTGGCAACACTATCAGCTTCGAGGACTCATGTGGAGTTATCTGGGTCTGTTCAATGTCTCAGAACAATGATTCTACCTGTCTACTCAAATTACGTCAGACCTGGGAAACAGGAAATTTATTTTAGAAGGTTTTACACAACGTAGATGTTTTACTGTGCGGGACATCCTGAATACATAAGGGACACATACAATGTACACCCAGTTGCTGTTGGTAAGATCACTGAAGCAGATTTGGCCTGTTTTGAGCTCTGTCTGCTGCTCACAGAACATCATGCTGCTTTGCAGTTGTTTTCAAGTATGCATGCATAAACTTGAAGAAGTTGGATCCTGTCTCAAATGAGTTATAAGCCAATGTTTTTACTGTGTTGGCTTCAAACATCATAAGACTGCAACCATTAGTGAGCTCCAAACATGTCTCTGAGAAAGGCTCTAAATGGGAGACTCATTTGAAGCATAAATGTAGCTAAACACTATAGCTTATTTAAGCGTTTTCAGATGTGTAGTGGTGGTCAAGCCACTATGCTACCATAAGTAAATAGATAAAGTTGCTTACAGTATGGGAAATATACAGTGATTTTCAGGGGGGTTTCAATAAGTTTTGCTATATGAGGGCCTAAATAAAAGGATCATTTTTGAAAAAATTAACTACATTTGTTGTGTATAAATTTATAATAATGTTAAATGAAATTCGAATAGCCTACTTGTTGTGCTTTGTTGCCATACACTGTCCGAACGTACAGAAATATATGGTTATCTCATCTGGCAAATATATACTTTAGAGTATAATCAGGTGAAAATGTATTTCAACATGCTCTTACCAACTAACATCATTACTGAAATGTTTGAACTCTGCTGAAAACTAAATATACTTAGACACATTGTTTTGACTTTCTTTGTGGTGTTCAATCCATATGATCTTGCCCTATAATTCACACACCAATTCATTTATTTAAAAGTTTTAAACCAAACCACAGTAGGCTACAACTAAAACATTGGTAAACATAGGTTTTTACAGTGGGAAATGGTTAAACTCTTATATATCTAAAGCACATTGATCTTTCCTGGGTCTTGTTATTATCAAACAAGCCAAATCTACAGAGAAATGTCCGTGGGTTTCTTGGAGCATGCTGAAATGAAGTCATTTCCCTGTGTTTACAAGGTCCCTTCAGACTGGCTGCACTGTCAGACTTTACAGAGCCATAAATATGCCTCTCTTGTCCGTGGGTCCAAAGCGAAATGCACACAACACACATATTCAATTATGACAATGCAATGTAAGCCCTGTTGAACAGTAAATTAAAGACTGTGTTTTTTTTAACATCCATTATACAGACTATGAGCCGAAAAAAATCCAAAAGAAACAACAACAACAAAAACGTAAATTAATCCATTTAAAATATTCTAGTCATGAAATGGTCATGTATCACTTAAGTAGTTTGGATAAACACATCAGTAAGATCAAATGAAATAATTACCCAGCCAGATAGAGTTGTGCAGTATTCCATTCTTGTAACCCCAAGCTTCAGCCTCCTTCAGGACAAATATAACGGCGAGTACGACAGTTAACACGCGCATTTCTCTCATTCCGCAGTGGATCATACAGATGTTAGCGCAGCTGTCATGCAATGAACTGAGCACATCCTGAGCAAGGAAAGGTTCAGTGGTTTTCCTGCCGACTACGTGTGGTCTGACGTGTGATTTCAGTAAATGATGACGATTGTGCAAGGGGCTGGATCGGGAAGACCCCAGTGCCGTATACACTGCCACAGAGTAAGCTTATTATGCTGCTACTACTTACCAAATGAATAAATTAATGGACATGAAATGTTGATTTGAGTCTAAATGATCAAATTTAGTTTTGCTTAAAGGCATAGTTCACCCAAAATGATAACTCTGTTGTCATTTATACTCACACTCATTTCGTTAATCCTATGCATTTCTTTTTTCTGCGGAATATAACAGATGACATTTTGAAGAATGTAACCAAACCGTTTTTTGTCTGACTTTTACTGTAAGGACAAAAACTTTTGAAACATTTATCAATATATAGGCTAAGCCAGTGGTTCCCAAACCTGTCCTGGAGGACCCCCCAGGTGCAGGGCAGGGGGCCTCCAGGACAGGTTTGGGAACCACAGGGCTAGGCTATTCCACAGAAGACACACAATCATACAGGTTTGGAATGACGTAAGAGTGAGTAGGCTAAATGATGACAGAGTGTTCCTTTTTGGATGAATTATTGCTTAAAATGTACAATCCGAGTCATTTTGTCCTACTGAATACTTAATTGAAAACACATGAACGTGAAGTAGGCCTAGCCTGTGGTGATGAAATTAGCCTACTACTATTCTTGCCAATTTTTTATTGAAACATTGTAACTTCTCAAATATATTTATTAAGTTAAAACAAGTTAACTTTAATAAAACAAGAAAACTGATTTTTTAAAACTTTTTTTTAAAATCAAGAAATACTTCCTCTTGAATGTATGTGAATATCTAGTCTGATGAAAAGATGAAAAGCCTTTTCTTTGATTTTTTGATTGGATGGAAAATATTGCATAAGCTACAAACTGATCAATGATCTCTAAAAAGTGTTTGTATATTATTCTTCTTTAAAAAATTACAATGGAGCTCCATTCAAAAATGACAAAGAACATATCATGAAGCATTTTTAAATGTAAAAATACATCATTAAGGTCTATGGAACCCCAAACATAAAAACGAATCAATCTTCGCAGAAATTGAGCGCCTTGGACTCTTGTTTAAATTGTATAACTGTATTAATTCCTTTTTAATCTGAAACTTATTTTTGCAACATAGACAGATTTCACCAAAATAACATCCGATCTTTCTTAAATTTAAGAGGTGTTGAGTCACCCACTCTGTTAAACATTACTGCCTACTACATGAATTTAAACGTTTATTTCCATCCCTCCCTCTCATGATTTCATGCCATACACTAACCTGTAACAATGTCCAGCTCACTCTGTGGTTTCATACAGTCAGTTTCTAGTCTGTGAGTCTATGCTGTGCCTACACACCCTGGAAGACTGAGGACACATCATGAAAGCTGCCAAAGAAAAGTTCATCCAAGAACTTTGAACATTTGTCTGTCTTAATGTTGGAGTAAATATAATTTATAATATTGATTTTGGCATGTATGCTATACTTTGTTATAGAAACTAGTGAAGAGATTATTAGATCACTCCATTAGATCATTTCATCATAAACAGAATGCGCATCACATTTAACCTGCTCTAGTAAATTACTTTCAGATTAACAGTTTACAGGGCTGGGCTTTAGTACGTGCATGTAGTGAGGTAGCAACTCTTTCCTAAAAGTGGACATGATGTAGAAAAATACTAGTTGCACTGTTTCATAGAAAACAAATCAACTATGACTTAAATACTACCATCTGCTTGTTTGTGAACAACACAGCTATGACACACTACTGCACAAACAAACTTATGTGGAGAGCTGGTCTCAGTCTCCAGGTCACATGTAGCCATTGTGCCTTTGACCTGCTCAACTTTGCATTCTGGAGGAGAGAAGCAGAATTTCATACAGTGACATGTAATTCCATGACCTAACTTCCTGCTTGAGTCTACACCATACTGAGGTGGTATAAACCACAAAGACACACCAACCAATACACCCAAACCCAGATTCTCCCTCACATACTCCAATTATACGAGTCACTAGGACTCTCTCTTCTTCCTCTGCTGATTTAAAGGAATAGTTCACCCAAAATGAAAAATCTGTCATAACGGTCTTAAACTCTAGCTAACATATTTAGAAAATCTGTAATACAGGAAATTTTTTATATTGAAGAAGCAGAATTTCATACAGTGACATGTAATTCCATGACCTAACTTCCTGCTTGAGTCTACACCATACTGAGGTGGTATAAACCACAAAGACACACCAACCAATACACCCAAACCCAGATTCTCCCTCCTCACATACTCCAATTATACGAGTCACTAGGACTCTCTCTTCTTCCTCTGCTGATTTAAAGGAATAGTTCACCCAAAAATGAAAAATCTGTCATAACGGTCTTAAACTCTAGCTAACATATTTAGAAAATCTGTAATACAGGAAATTTTTTATATTGACTACTCTTATTGCCTTTTATGTTATCTTTGTATTTATTTGTTTAAATGAGCCCTTTCACAAACCACTAATACCAGCACAATGACACCCGGCGTCCGTGAACATGCACCATGAACCTTCCTCCGGTAGATGGTGCTATAGGACAGAGCGCGGTGTCCGTGGCGCACATTTCTTACATATTTACTTTCATAAACAATATAAATCACCAAAAATATATATTATTTGTTCCCAAGAATACTGTTAAATTGTTGTAAAAATTGATTATTTCAGTTGATTAATTGACTGTTATTTTATTCGATTTAGTAACAAAACTATTATCACTGGTAACTGCAAATATTTTTGTCCAGAAGATGGAAGTTTTATCAAGACTGTCTTATACACTGATGCCAAATCTAGTCTTTGGTCAATCTTGTTCATTTTTGAAATCCAGAACAAACTGTCTTAATTAAATAAATCTGAACACTTTGATAGTAGTACCTGTGTGATCCATAGTGTTACATAGAAAATAATGTGTGCAGGACATATAGTACATACTAGTATTATGTCTTCTTCTTGACTGGGTTCTGCATATGGTGATGAAAAAATACTGGCATAAAAAGGGTGAAATTTGGTCCTGTGAATGAGTAATGCTCCTGACAAAGATCAGACCCTCAAGCATAAAGACAAAACACTCATAAATAAATACCCACATGATTGTTTATGTAAAAACACACATGTACAATATTTTCCCAGCATCTGGACAAGGCCAGTAGGCCCCACTTTACAAAAACATTTGCATCACAAATGATTCATCAGCAGTGCAGAACATGTGATGCAGCCATTGTCTCCGAGGTTCACAGAAAAGCATACGTGTGAAGGTTAACATGGGCACTGTGCATCACAATCAGTGTTTGATAATAAACATAAAGAAGCGTATTGCATTAGTCAAGCCTCTATATGCTCACATACAGAGTGATTCTACATTCCATCACTGAACACAAACAGTCAGTCAGTCAGAGACACAGACTCATTAGGTGAGTAAGACCAGATAAATGAAGCAGGATAGAGCGAGTCTGGGTAACAGTGCTGCAGGACATACCTTGCATTCCAGTAAGGCTCAACATTCACAGTTATCACATCTCCCTGGAAATGAAGGACACTGCTCCTAAAAAAGACACATTTGGCACATCTAGATGGCGAGAAAACGCCATGATGCATAGGCCTAATGCGTCTGTTTAAATAAAACAGATACGGTTCAAAAGTTTGGGGTAAGAAATTAAAGACCGTAAAGTTATGATGTTGCAAAATATTTCAATTTTAAATAAATGTTGAACGTTCTCATCATTAAAAAAAAAAATCCAAAGTGCATATTTTGCTTTAATGGAAGATCTTCTGACTGGCTGTAAAAAATGTGTCAAATGTACTTTGTCTTTACACATCAATGTATCATCACGAGCCGCAGGGTTTAATTTGGTTTTGTTTGTGTATGTTTTTTTGACTCTCAAAGCCATGATTTCCATTCACTTCCATTATAAGACTGACAGACTGCAACGGTTTGAGTTAAAAATCATCATTTGTGTTCTACTGAAGAAACAAAGTCACCTACATCTTGGATGCCCTGGAGGTAAGCAGATAAACATCACATTTTAATTTTTGGGTGAACTATCCCTTTCTTAAGAATTTTTATTTTGCTTCATAATTTTTGCTCAAAAAATTTTACAATTCCTAAGACCATGTGTTTATTTGAAGGAAATGAGAAATAAACGATGAAGAAGAGAGAGATTTCATGAGAGGGCAGAAGATCAGGCCTTCACAGTCACATCTGTTGCTGTTCAGCTCCTAATGGCTTAACTCAGACATTACACCTATCACACAAACCTACTTTCCCTTCCTGCATTCATGACTTCACTTCTGTCTGAATGGTCTGGCTGTTGATGCTGGCTCACGGCTCTGGAGGAAAGCAGCATTTTAGTTCATCGAACTGGGAACATGTGATTTATGAGCAAACCACAGGGTTGACATCCTAACAGGGAAGAGCCACTGGAGCTCCTTGCACATACTGTATTTGTATTTCTACATGCATCCCCTTAAGTCTCATCTCAAAATGTCAGCCATGGGTGTGTTGTGCAGCAAGAGCATGAAAATGGTGGCAGTGTAACCACATGGCGGTTACATTAGATTTGGTGAAGGATTTCAATTTACCATTTGCAAACTTTTACAGCCAGCATGACTTGTGCATTGAAAAACTTAAAATGTAAAGCCTCTTTGCATGCCTTCGATACAGGATCGATAGCAGACCACCCACCAGACCTGGTAAAATACTCTGTAAGAGATCTTAGGGACATAGTCTCATGCGGTTTCACAGTAAAGCAGCACTGAAATCGGTTTTCAGCTGGGCTCTCAGAAGGTATGTGCACTTTCCCCATCGCAAACACAGCTGCTCTCTGTAACTGAACCTGAGGCCTTTGACACGTCACCAGACACACACACACATTGGCCAATTTATACTCCCAATCTTCCTCACTGCAGGTAAAAAACCCTTCTGCACCACACCTTTGAAGCATAAAACAAGCTGCCTTCACAGGAGTCACATGAGAATATGACAGATAAACGGTACTAAGCAAACTTTAGCCCATTAAGCCCCTCACCCACTCCAGGTGCACGGCCCTCTTAGATCAAGGGCTTCGGTCACCTAGTTTGCAGTATTAAGTCAGATTTTCCTGTCAGCTTACAGAGGGGTGGTTGTGTCATTCCCTGCTGTGCTGACATGTTTTGTTAGCATCAAACAAAAAGATCTTAAGATTGTATGTTTGAAAGTACTAGTTTTTGCGTACTTGAGCTTCAGTCTTCATGTGTCTATCCAACTATACATGGCATGTTGCATGTCCTTTGTGTCATTAAGCAGAGATACAGATTGCATTATCTAGGTTGGTTAGTTTGACTTTGAAATTGTCGATTATGTGTGCCTTGTGATACTATTGACTGTATTTAGATTCTGCTGTTGTCTTCTAGTCTTTCTGACTTTGTTACATGTCTCACTGTTGTTTCCTGAAAGAACCGTTTTGTTTTTATCCATTGCCATTCAATGTCCTAAAAATAAATATAGTTGACTTAAAAAATCAACTGGATTAATTCATTTGTATGACAGTTTAAGGCAAATTATTACTTTAGTCTCACTGATATCAAATTGTGCATGTAAATGTGCTTTGTGACAATAGTTTGAGAAGCAATTACCAAAATGCATTTTTGCCTTAATTCCATTGCACTGCTTCTGTGTGAACTTGCTGATGAAATTGTCTTCTGTAGATCTATTTCTTAGCAAATCTGGAATCAAATTAGTTTCATAAGTGACTAAACTTCAGTATTGTTATTGAACTGAATTGATTCAACATTGAACTAACTCAAACTGACAAAATAGAACTGAATAACACTATTGTCTTTTGTAGAACTTTTTAGATGAATTGAATTGGTTTCGTAATAACACTGAACTGACTGGAGCTGAACAATGACACTTGTCTTTTCAGAGTTGTTTTACAGCAGAATATTAATTTGTCTCATATGTGACAGTTTGCATAATTGATTCTGTTATTTTGTACAGTCATTACTGTATAAAGCACTACATAAACAAAGGTGACTTGACATGAATAATGTACTAATAATGTACCTTTTACATTACTTTTACAGCTTTTTAAAATGTATTAAATTTTTTATTTTATTTCGTATTTCACAAGTTGTACATTTTCAAACTTATTACTAATCTCACAACCAATCATTAAAATGCACCTTTTCCAAACATCAGCGTGTTTTCAACTGCGTTAGTACAAAACACTAAATCACAAAGCATGCTTTTCACAACACAAAATAGGTGTTTCATCTATTTCAACATTTCATTCACAACAACTACCATTCATAATGTTATTACTATCAAACTTTTCATTTGCCTCTCTTCTCATTCAGATTAATGTCTATGATTTAATCCAACCGATCTTAATGGTTAATCAGTGAAACATTTGGTATCTATACATTTCTAGAGATACAGATTCTGTAGAACTGCATGGTTGGCATTTCCGAAATAGATAAGTAAAATAAATTAGTTACAGTAAACAATTTAAATCGGATGATAACCACAATGTTCAAAGTGTGTGTGTGTGTGTGTAAGAGAAAGAGAGAGAGAGATTTGCAATTTGTGATAAATATACATAGAGCAAGATACAATTAAATGTGTGCCTGTCTGTCAGATTGGTCAGACACATCTGAATAAGGGAGACATGTATGCCATGTGGGACTATAAACAGAGGACTTACCATGGTAGACACTGTCAAAGTAATGTAAGTCACCCAAGAAAACAACGAAACTACAGTACAGACTCAGTCAACATTTACTGTACTGGCAGCAAACTGTACTACACAAAACCTCATGGCAATGTCATATCTCCATCACACCTTTTGTTGACAAACTGGACAAATAGTATTGCAAACTTAATGGATTTTACATTAATTACGCAAGTTAGATAATGTAAGTGTATTGTCTAATGGAGAAAGTCTAGCCTGTATTACTGTAACCTCAGCAGCATGGCTGATTTGAAACATGTATCTTGCATTGTTTGGTGTTGAATGAACTGATTGTTAAAAGCACTAAATTGAAAGTCATACTGTTGTGTTTCAGCGATTAAACCAAATGTTCTCATTATTTATTACAAAGATCTTGTGTTTTGAAACAATGATTATGTGGACTGAAATTATAACCAGTGAAAGCATCGACTAGCAGTGTAATCAGTTTGGATTTTTGCAGTAAGAGTTTCGAAAACATACACCTTATATACCTTGGACCACAAAACCAGTCTTAAGTCGCTGGGGTATACTTTTAGCAATAGCCAAAAAAAATACTGTATAAAAATTATCCATTTTTCTTTTATGCCAAAAATCATTAGGATATTAAGTAAAGATCATGTTCCATGAAAATATTTTGTAAATTTCCTACTGTAAATATCAAAACGTAATTTTTGATTAGTAATATGCATTGCTAAGAACTTCATTTAGACAACTTGAAAGGCGATTTTCTCAGTATTTTGATTTTTTTGCACCCTCAGATTCCAGATTTTCAAATAGTTATATCTCAGCCAAATATTGCCCTATCCTAACAAAATTCAATTTTGAAAAATTGCCCCTTATGACTGGTTTTGTGGTCCAGGGTCACATATGTAAAAAAAGCAACAAAATGAAAAGAAAAAAAAGCAAGTAGACACAAATATGACTTGCATGACTAAGTATCGGTACGGGGTCAGTCTCAGTTCTTACTGGCAGTTGGTGTCTAGTGTCTAGTTTTTTATTTAGTCCAGGTCCTGATGGGATGGGTGTGGAACTTCTAAATGTAATTTTTCCAAAAACAAATGAGACACTCTTGAATTATCAGCAGGCAGTGTTATTGCATCACACTGCACAGTTGAAAATCATTATAAAAATGTGTTACCTGTGGCAATACAATAAGACTAGCATTGTAGAGTGGCATTTCTTTCTTTACTTTATAAATCTCAACCTAACATACAATGTGCAAAACAAGTTAAGAAATGTATTGCTCTGGTTAGGTTAGTACCCATCACTTCGTTAAAGAGTTGATGTATAATTTTGCATTTTTTGTGTTCTATGCACACTTTATGACATCTGACTATTGTACATGTGGTAAATAAACTGATGTAAAATGTGTAACGGCTGGGAAAGGCACACTGTTAATAATATACACTTCATGTCTCTTTGCCTATAAAACAATGCACAGCAAATCCATCATAATGTGCAGGAGGTATGGTTAGGAATTATATTCAAGCAAGCGGTCCATTGCAGGTTAATGTCTAATGCCGATAAGCCCTGCCTCTCCAACTAGTCAAGCCAATCCTCTTCTCAAATTCGGCATGCGTCCAACTGCTGCTCATCAAGCTGAAACCGCATAAAGATCAGTTTCAATCCTCAGGAACCACACGCCTCAAAAAAAAAGTTTGCATTGCAAAAGACCGAAAGATTTGCTTCGTCACGGTCCTCAACCGTAGTGCAGAGAAGCGCTGGACAAGGTCCTGCCATGTCCCCCAGTCCAAATGCAGGTCGATCAGTGGACTCCTCCGTTGCATGACTTGATACTATGCATATGGAAAACCGTCTCCATTGGGTGAGAGGGGATGGACTGCTTATAAACAGGGTTAGATGCCTAGGAAGAAGACAAGGAGAGAGAGACCGAGGAATAAATAGGTCAGATGGGCTCATTGAAATGCACATGGTTAGAAGGGCAGAGCGAAAAGAGTCTTTGAAACACAGCCTTGGAATGATCATCATGACTGATCTGCAATCCCAGCTGACTGATGTTTTCCAAAAGGCCTCATGGTTTCAATCCAAGTCTAGTTGTTTTTGTCCTTCTGATTGCATAGAGTTGCCAGTTCAGGCTATTTGCATTTTAAATAACTTACAAACAGTGGTATATGAATGCATCTACACTACCATTCAAAAGAAAGAAATCAAACCTTTTTTTTGTCTTGCATAAGATTTCTAAATAAAATGTAGAATTTTTATATTTTTTTTAAATGTATCCCAATTAATGCTGTTCTCTTGAATGTTTATTCAAAACATCTGTGAAAATGTTTCCAAAAAATAAATAAAAATAATCAGCACAACTGTTTTCAATATTGATAAGAAATGTCTTCCATTCTTTTTTTTAGAAAAATGTATTTTATTCAGCAATGACGCATTTAATTGATCAGTAAAGATATTTATGTATCCTTCTTTAAACATTTACTTCTTTTTAAGTATTTACTTTGAATTTACATTCAAAGAATATTGAAAAAAGTATGATTTCCCCCCAAAAATAGCAAGCAGCACAACTGTTTTCAACACTGATAATAAGAAGAAATGTTTCTCGAGCACCAAATCAGCATATTAGAATGATTTCTGAAGGATCATGTGACACTGAAGACTGTAATAATGGCTGCTGAAAATGCAGCTTTGCATCACAGGAATAAATTGCATTATAAAATACTGTCAAATGGAAAACAGTTAATATTGTAATATAATTTCACAATAATACTGTTTCATTGTATTTTTGATCAAAGAAATGCAGCTTTGGTAAACATAAGGATTCTTCTTTCAAAGAAGTAAAAAAAAAATTTTTTTTTACTGAAGCCAAACTTTTGAATAATAGTATGCAAATAAAAAATATAATAAAATAATACTAGCAATTCTGGATCCTTGATTAACTGAACTCACTAAGCGAACATTTTGTCAAAAGTATTGTGACATGTAAACAAGCATTCCAACATTTCACAAGTATCTGATTTCTATCATTTGAATCAAACATAGTGCAGTAGATAGATTAAATCTCACCATTTCGTATCGCGCCCGTGAACGTGCACTCTGGAAGTGTGCAAACTCGCGGCGGTCGTGAATGGTGATGACCAGTTTCCAGAGCGCTAGCAGCACGATGCCCATCAACAAGATGCTGCCAACAACTGCCAAGAGCACAGTCATGGCATTTGGGGCAACAGCACATTCTGTAAACACACAAAATACATAAATGCATGGCCATAATGATATGATATGATAAGATATGACGTACTTTCCCATTAGAAACAAAGCCTGTATCAGAAATATAACTTATTTTACTTTGATCATTTCTTTACTTATACGTTCCAGAAATGACTGTGCTTAACATGATTCTGAAATGCCGTTCTTAGTGGGGTAGTTGTGAAGTGCTAAACACTGACCTGGCTCTTTAAGAGCGGTGAGGACTGACTGGCCATTGGCATGTTCAGAGTAGGTGAACTTCATCACACAGTCATTCTCTGTCTTATACACGCATTGAACAGTGTTGGAATCATCCATTTCTGAAACAGATAGAGAGAAGTTTAGTTTAATAAAACAGCTGTGCAAACTGTGTTTGAGGCAATAAAATGAGAAAGACACGTCGAGCCAACAGCATAAACACTGAAATTATTGTTGGACCAGACCTTGCATTCCTCAACAAGGACCCAGATTGATCAAGAATGTTTCAATGTTATCAGAATTAAAATCCCCAACAGACGAGGAAGTCTCTCCCTTCCTAACAGTCATTTAACTACGGAGCCTCTTTCTCCGAATGAGCTAGATGTTTCCAGGTATGCACATGTGCAGTCCATTAAGGAAGTCAGCTGACTGAAACGGCAGGGAAATGTCGTGAAACATAAAATCCATGATGCCTTCTTTTACAATTAGGAGTGACATGGAAAGGCCTTAAAGGGTTCACAAGCAACCTGAATGTTTCACTACAGTATTTCAGCGAATAAGACCAGCTTCATATTGCTCAACAATAAACATTCATTCATGCATTCCTAGACACATGTAAAAAAAAATTCCTCCAGCAATAAAACCTGTTATAAATACCCTGGAGAAGGTCTCAAACTTTATTCATAGCTTACGGACTCTAATAAAACCTTCATAATTATAAATTAATAAAATAAAATAAAAAATAAACAAATATAATAAAAAGATCTATATACACAACAAAAGAACGTTTTCTAAATTGCTATTCTAAATGAATCGGAGCATTTTACATGCTAGTGGTTTGTATTAATAGCAGGGTTTTAGAGGAAGAGCAGTAAACACATGCTTTCACAGTGGGACACAGAACAGCGAGTCTTGCTGAGACGTCCAGACTCACATTCTCTAGATAATAACATAAACAGAGCTGGCCATGATATGCCACAAACTGTGCTTCACCCTGCTGCGGGTAACACAATCACGACCTGGAAGCACAAACTGTGGCGCTCGACCAACAGTGTGTCCTGATGAGATGGACTGATCTCTGAACTGAGCTCCTGATCACTGCTGGGTTCAACTTTTCTCTTTGACTTAAGGAAGATGTATGTTAAGCAACCATAATTGTGTTAAGTTTTACTTTTTGAGTTTTCTCAAATGAGTCAATTTAAGTACTATATTTACGGAATAGTTAATTGATAGCAGAGCATAACCATACAAACAAACAAACTAAAAAATATTGTTCTTTGGCTTAAACAAACCACACATGTATTTGTATCAGAGGAAGAAGTGTGTTTGTGCAGGGTGCAGGGATGAAGTGATAGAAAAGCCGCCCCAAACCATCATTCAGTGTGTCAAGTGTGTACTCACTGAGTGTTTCCACGGTGATGATCTCATCCTTGCACATGCGCTGGCAGGTCTGGTTATCGGCCAGTCTCCCCGTGTTAAAGAGACGGCACTCGATGCATTCCCTGAAGAGAAACATTCAGAAAAGTCAAACTATAACCATCACAAGACTGACCAGGTTGAATCTAAACAAGAGTCATTGACAAAGGAAAGTTATCTCAGACTCTGCCAGTCAGCTCGGAGGAGTCTAATGGAGACCATATGTTGGTGTATGTAGTGTAAATAAGAGCTCTACTGACATCATCTTGTGGCATGCTACCTTGTGCCACAGAAATATTTTCGACTTGTCCCTCAACAACAAAAACAAACACACTGCAGAATCAGTATCAGAATCAGAAAGAGCTTTATTGCCAATTGTGTTCACATACACAAGGGATTTGTCTTGGTGTTAGGAGCTTCTGGTACAGAAAATACAAACAAAGTGCAGACATACATAAAATGAGAGAATAGACAATAAATTATAAATAACAATAGTAATAAAAATATACAGAAAAAGGAAAAATGGCCATAGACAGAACTGTGAATGTGCATATGTGCTATTTACAGATGAAAGTTTAACGAGTTATTTACAGATGCGCAGTACTGAAGTGTGTTATGTGTTGTTCAGGTGCGATATGGCCTGGGGGGAAAAAACGTTTTTGTGTCTGGCTGTTTTGGTGCACAGCACTCTGTAGCACTGGCCAGAGGGCAACAGTTCAAAGAGAGAGTGGGTTGGGTGTGAGGGGTCCAGAGTGATTTTCTTAGCCCTTTTCCTCACTCTGGAGATGTAAAGTTCTTGGAAGTTGGGTAGAGGTGCACCAATAATCCTCTCAGCAGTCTTGACTATCCGTTGTAGTCTTCTGATGTCTATTTTGGTAGCTGAACCAAACCAAACGGTTATAGATGAACACAGGACAGACTCAATGATGGCCGAGTAGAATGGTTTCAGCTCCTGCTTTTTTCGGCTGGTTGAACTTCCTCAGCTGGCGGAGGTAATACAGCCTCTGCTGGGCCTTTTTCACAATATAGATTCAATGTGATTGTCCCACTTCAGGTCCTGAGAGATGGTGTTGCCAAGGAACCTGAATGACTCCACTGCAGTCACAGTGCTGTTCATGATGGTGAGTGGGGAGAGTGCAGGGGTTCCTCCTGAAGTCCACGGTCATCTCCACAGTTTTGAGAGTGTTTAGCTCCAGGTTGTTGTGACTGCACCAGCCAGCCAGCTGCTCAACCTCCTGTCTGTAAGCAGACTCGTCTTCTTCCTTGATGAGGCCGATGACTAGTGTCATCCGCAAACTTCAGGAGCTTGACAGAGTGGTCCTTTGAAGTGCAGTCATTTGTATACAGGGAGAAGAGCAGTGGGGAGAGAACACATCCCTGAGGAGCTCCAGTGCTGATTGTGATAGTCCTGGATATGAGTTTACCCAACCTCACTAGCTGCTGCGTGTCTGTCAGGAAGCTGGTAATCCACTGTTAAACATTATAAATGTTAACATGGGACTAGTGGAATTTATAATTGTTTATTATTGCTTTATAGAGTCTTCGAGGATTATGTTCAGTAACTTAACGATGCAATAAGCACTCGTGATTTATGAAGGACAAAGTGGGTCAAGAGTGCTCTTCAAATGTAACATTAAATTTTGATATACATCAGAACCATTATGCATATATTTGTGTGAAAGAACCAAGCAATTCTTGGTGTTACATACAATTACTGTTCAAAAGTTTGGGGTTGGTAAGATTTTTGTCGTTTCCTGTTTTTGAAACAAGTAACTTATGCACATATTTGATGAAAAACAGTAAAAACAGTCATATTGTGAAATATTGTTACAATTTTATTTTTATATATTATAAAATATAATTTATTCCTATGATGGCAAAGCTAAATTTTCAGCATCATTACTCCAGTCTTCAGTGTTCCATGATCCTTCAGGAATCATTGTAATATACTTGGTGTTTAAGAAACATTTCTTATTAGTATCAATGTTAAAACCAGTTGTCCTGCTTAATATTTTTGGTGGAAATCATTATACTTTTTCACAAGATTCTTTGATGAACAAAGTTAGAAATAAATGCTATTTTTTTAAACTCTTCTTTAAAATAGAAACTTTTGAGAGCATCATAAATATCTCTACTTGTCACTTTCAATCATTGTAATAAATCTTTGCTGAATAAAAGTACTTTCTTAAATTTTTTTTTATTAAATCTTACTGGCCCCAAACTTTTGAATGGTAGTGTAGATATTATCGAAGTACTGCAGTCCTTCACTGGAATGCCACTAGTATGTGGCAAATAAATTGTAGGGTTGCCCTTAACTAAAAAAAAAATGTATGGTCGACTAGTAGTCGTTCATTTTTAAGCATTAGTCTACTATTAGTTGCATGCTTATGCAATTTAACCAATTTAAATCATCAAATAATTTATTGATAAACTACTTGTTTTCGGTTTAAAAAATGCAGTCTGCGACACCGACTCATCATCTCCGCAGTGGTGATGCACCTGTATGCATGTTTCATACGGACTACATACACTGAGAATATTTGTTTTCCATTTGAATTTGTTCATTTGAAAGTAGACATTTCACTCTCTATGGATTTATTTTTCATGTCTGTAAGGCAAAGATATACAGAGAGTTTTGCGTTCAAGTTCACAGAGACTGAGACGGCAGAAAGCGCATCTGGCTTGCTTTCATTATTTAACAAGCTCAATGTTTGTTGTTATTGTGAGTACACACAAAAAAACAGTTTTTACAGATTTGAAAGATGTATTACTCTTATCTGTATGAGTATTTTAAGAGCAAGTGACTGCACCGGCGCTCATCTGTCATGCAGTGAGTGCTACTGTTCAGCTTCCACACTCTGCATGACCTTACCACTTCCTGTGGATAGTTTTTTTTTTCTGCGATTAAGCGACTAATAAAATTTTGGTCGACCAAGCCTCTTTTCATCAACTAATGGTTAGTCGACTATTAGGGGGCAGCCCTAATAAATTTTATGAAAAGGAAGTGCTAATTTAAAGTAAAATAAGGTTGAACTGCTGCAAATGAATATGAACCTGTATGCTATCGGATAGTACAATTCCCATATGCAAAAATATTTACAATAATGTATACACTTTTACAGACAGACCTCACATTAGAAATCGAGTTAGCTTTAGTTAAGTTAGTTTCAGCATCCTCGGTCTCATACCTCTTTGTTCCACAAGCATCTGGACAGGTGGGACATTTTTCGCATGTGTCCCCAAATGCCCCTGGCTCAGTGCATTGGCACCGCCCACACACACAGCTGCCCCGCCCGCTACAGATCTTGCCGTCGTCCGACACACAGGAAGCCGTCTCTGTAGAGCAATTACAGTTGTCTCCAATATAACCAGCGTGGCATTTACACTCACCGCAGTGGCATTCTCCATGGCCTGGAAAACAGGAGAGAGATCTGGAATAAACCTTACATAACTTGTAACACTGTAACCTCTTATTTTGTCAAATGGCTGGTATGTGCAACAATATTGCACTAACAAATGTGGTTAACTCACTGGCGTGGACAAGAGGTATGAACACAAAGACCTCTTAGAAAAACATAATACTGTAATGCACAGTGAAAATGAGAACTTGCATATAACCAACATTTACTGACATGAATGGAAACAAAAGCGTTACACATTTTTTCTGTAATAACACAAAGACGGCCGCTGTCTACTTCTCCCACATTCTCTGAAGTCTCTCTGTCCATGGCTGTGCACATTCCACTGGACTGATTACATGCAGATCTCCTCATTCCAACACCAAGGATTCTTGGCTTGTGTCTCCATCACTGAGTGTGAGCAGAACTCTTTTTGTGTTTTGCAACAAATGTGCCAATGTGTTAAAAGTTACTGCATGAATGACCCAAGTGAAAGTTAATGTTTTGATGCAGTACTGTATGAGCGAAAATGTAAAGGGTCTTAAAGCCAAAATGATAAACAAGACACGCTTTCATGGCAAAACAGCTGTGAACAGATTGAAAGCAGCGGTGAACACTTGGTGTGCCATCAGCTGCCGCTGCAGCCTCACACCAACGATTGCACAAGGAAAAATTTAGCACACATGCTCCAAAGATGCAGTTTTGTGCTTGTGTAGTCCAGAGAGGTCATATTAGCTTATAGGAAAGATGAGGAGTTCTGCTTTAAATGTGATTGTTTACCCATAAATACATATTCTGCCATTTACTTACCCACAAGTTTTTGGATTATTGTTTTTTTTTTCTTTATGCAGAAAGTAGAAATTTTAGAAGACCTTTGTAAAAAGTTGTAGAATTGTAGAAAGACCTTCATGTAGCTCTTTATACATTTCATAGTGACCCGAGGGTTTCAAGCCAACACTTGAAAAAGTGAAAATGCATCCAAACATGAACAGGTCCAAGGCCTTTATGTTTGCAAGCACATGTACATATGTGAACGTGAACATGATCAACATGCTCCTGAACACTAATAGTTTCTATTACTTTCATTCTTTCCCATTCACTTTGAATGGCTGGACATTTTTGACCGGGAACACCACAAGTGTGACTTTGTGCCATTTTGTACAAAATAAAAGCATTTAAAAGCAAACTCCCTGATTAAACATTAAAGTACACTAGTGCGATAAACAGTGTACATTTTCATCAGTTTTTATTTAATATTGTGAAAATTATTCATAAATAATGCTTTTTTTCACTCAAAAAATGAAGTGCCTACTCTCAGATAAATGAGGCCTACGATTAATCAGAAGCAAATATAAATACAAAACCAGTCCTAAATGAAAGAAAAGAAGTTGACAAAAATATTGAATCCAATATTTGGTGATAATATAGCATAATGAGTGATTTATAAGCAATTTTTTGAGGGAGTGCCTTTTTTGCTCTGTAACCTCGTAGGTGTAACAAGGTGAAAAATCTCCCCCAGAAAAGTATGAAAATTATCAAAACATTTTTTAGAAGTAGTTATACCCTTTGTGAACAAAGTCACACAATTTCAGTCCAATGCGATAACATTAACTAGTATTTTCAGGAAAAAGAAAAAAATTTCAGAGCAAAAAGGACCATATTGCACATTCTCCCACCTACTGTGGGAGATGCTGTCTGATGCAACCTAATCTTGTGAGAAAAGGAAGTTACATGACTCTCAGGGATGATCATATTTGACGCTGAGAGAAACACGTACAGTGAGGGATGATGTGTTTGATGCACACGCACACGCACACACACGCACACACACACACAAAGTGGTACTAAAACGGTCCAATGAGGCCATGCTGGTCAGCTCCCACACAATAAAGTTTTCATTGTGGTGCCACAGCAAAACTAATACATTCCAGGAATGTGTAATTCTTCTCTGACAGGCACCAAATTCTCCTAAAATATATAAATGTACCTTAAAAAAGTAAGCGGCTCCCCATGTATAATTAAGAGGGAAAAACATGTTCATTAAAAATCTTAAAAAAAACCAAAACAACACCTTTAATAAAGTAAGTGTACAAGTCTGTTAGGGTTATGAGAGGAAAATAAGCAAGAGAAAATCCTCTGAGAGTTATATTTAATGTACCCCTCCTTAGGGTGTATTCTGTTTGAGACACCAAGCATGGCGTACACTTCCTTCACTGAACACCTTTACTGAATGAATTAACTTCTGAACGGATCTGGTATGAACAAGGACACGTTGTGGCACGTTTTCCACACCGGTTTTCTTAATCCCTTTTTAAAGGTGTGTGTATGTGTGACGGTACTGTTACTCTAAAATAACAGCATCCACAGGTTTCACGTTTAATGTTTTTACCACAGACATTCAGAACTAACAGTCTTTAAATTTAATGTGTCGTTAAAATATCAAGCCATCATCTGAACGCTAATAAAATTAAAACCGCTAGAGAATCAATGCAGACCTGCTCTCCCAGCATTCTGAATCCAGTCTTTTATTTAGGTCACTGAGTAAATGTGCTGTTGCCATGCCAGAAAGGCAGATCCATGTTTGAAAGCCTCTGGGAATGAGCCTCAGCCCATTTCTACCACATCCACAGTCAAACTAGACAAATTCACACATGAGTGAGTCCAAAGCCACGCAAGCACTGAAATATGTTAATTACTGTCGACCTCAAGTATCAGGTTTATTTAAGGGTGCAAAGTTTCACAGTCAACACGGAGTCTGTGCTTGTAAACGGCAGTGTTTGAGTAGTACTTGAGCTCTACTGCTGTGAAGCCTTCTGTGGAAGCCATCTTTATGTGATGAAAATGTCCTTTTTTCCTGCCTTAATTTTCAAAAGTGATAAATTGTGCTTAATTTGACAGACATATTTAAAAGAAAATATGCAGGCTTGTAGTCATGAATTACAATGCCCAAGTCACAAAGTCAGACTGATACTATGATCATACATCAAACTAAAGTGAAAAGGAAAGTTACACACACACACACACACACACACACGCGCGCACACACGCGCGCAAACTGTGCTTTCCAATGCTAACTTCCAATGGTTGAAAATGACCAGTTAAAAATATCTGCATTTTTGAGTACCTGTTTTGTTCTAGTTTCTTATATGAACAACATATTGCCAATGTTGTTATCGTTAACCAAAACTAAAGTTAATAATAAAATTATTTCTATAAACAAATTTTGGTAATTTCAATAAAGCTATATAAATAAAATATATACCGGTATTACACAAAAAAAACTTACAGGAAAATTAGAAATCCTGCCTTGACAACTAAATGAACTATATGTTTAAGTAGTAAAATAAGCAAAAGCCTGAATTTATTATAAGATTATATTATTGTAAATATATTAACCAGAAATATTGCTTGTAGTCATGAATTACAATGCCCAAGTCACAAAGTCAGACTGATACTATGATCATACATCAAACTAAAGTGAAAAGGAAAGTTACACACACACACACACACACACACACGCGCGCACACACGCGCGCAAACTGTGCTTTCCAATGCTAACTTCCAATGGTTGAAAATGACCAGTTAAAAATATCTGCATTTTTGAGTACCTGTTTTGTTCTAGTTTCTTATATGAACAACATATTGCCAATGTTGTTATCGTTAACCAAAACTAAAGTTAATAATAAAATTATTTCTATAAACAAATTTTGGTAATTTCAATAAAGCTATATAAATAAAATATATACCGGTATTACACAAAAAAAACTTACATGAAAATTAGAAATCCTGCCTTGACAACTAAATGAACTATATGTTTAAGTAGTAAAATAAGCAAAAGCCTGAATTTATTATAAGATTATATTATTGTAAATATATTAACCAGAAATATTAAAAAAACGAATAAAAATGACAAAAACACATGAAATTACTAAAACTTAAAACTACAACTGAAATTATAAAGCTAATTGAGAGAATTCATAAAAACTTTAATAGTATATACTACTAATATAATACTGTATATTATACTAAAAAAATCTTGAATGAAAAAGGAAAACAAGGATTTTCATCATTCTCCATTTCTAAAAGTACACCAATTAAAGATTAAAATGTAGGACATTTATCATTTTTTTCTTAAAATAATTATGTAATTACATCTCTTATGCTGAACATATTTGAATGCTATTCAACAAGATATACATTCCAGACCTGCAGAAACCATTTGTCAATTACTGTCCTGAACTGCTATTGGTTGACTGATATGCTGACCCTGACCTGTCCTTCCTGTTATAAAAACCCTTTTTAGCTACTGCAGTCCCACAGGAAGTGTAGATCCTGCTGCTGAAGCAACAGGAAGGACATTCCTCTTTATATTGTAACATTCCAGGGTGAGCACTTCATTTCGCTCCACTCAAACACTTTCAAATTAAATGCTTGAGCTATTCTAGTGTATCATCACACTCCCCTCAGTTCACAGTGAAGAGTCACTGAACTTATTGAACCATGATGCATCTGCCTGCCGACACCAGAGGGAGATACAATTACAGTGAGGAGACTATGAAAGCTCATGGGGTCAATATAAAGTGGACATTCAATTTCTTGTTGGACATAAGTCGCTTTTTAGCAGTTCAGAATGGACAGCCAGAGAAGGCTCAATTTCCATATTTTTTTAAGACCATTCGAAAATTTGGGGGAGGTAAAAGTTTAAAAGCACCGCACTTTTGTAACAATGTAAAAGTCTTAACAGTCACTTTTGATCAATTTAAGGTGTTCTTGAGAATAAAGGTATATATATTATGCATGCATAATGTAGTTTGCAGAAGCAAACAGACTTGCAGACGGACAAGACGGGTCATGGCTTGTGGTTTCTCTGTCTTTCTTGTGGTGGTAAACTTGAAATAGATCCTCCTTTGAATCTGAAAAACACTCAGCAAGCCCTGTAATCACTGGGGTGCAGTGAGAGCACAGGGTGTGCAACCTCTGCCACATTCTAGTTCCACCCAGTAAGGAACCACCAGCACAACCCGGTTCTGCTCCAGGGGCATCTCACTTCCCCGTCTGGAGCTGTGAGAGTGAGCGGTTTTCAGAAATGCTGATCAAACAGTAAGCAAGCTACTTAATATCTCAGTAGTCTACATTCACAAAAACGTGCCACCACAGACTCTGTGGTCATTCTTCCTTCCCTACGAAAGAAGAAACAAACAAGTGGGGTAGACACGGAAGAAAGCAGTTTGTGTGCATGTAATTCAACTCCACATTCAGTGGCAAGTTTAAGGCACTATAAAAAACATATTTTGATGGAAAATCCTTCATAGGGAGCAGTAAGCAGACAAACATAGAACCAAAAGTTTCAAAAGGAGAATTAAAAGCAAAATTAGACTCATACAGACGGTTTTGTGATGTAGTGTTTAAGTCCTTTCCAAGGAGTTGTAGTACACATGTGACACGGACCACAGAGAGACAACATTATCCATCTGGAGGCACGGTCATAGTAGATGCTCCTTCTGGGAAACAGGCTAGAGGGGTTAACTTTATAGGAGTCATCCAGATTTCACAGACCTCCAATCAAGCACTGATCTGATAAAGTGTGCTAAATACAGAAATAACACAGCAATGTTTCCCACTTGTTGTTTCAGGCACCAAATGACCAGTTTGTAGTCCTCTGTTCTAGGCCATTACTAGGAAAAATATACACTATCGTTTAAAAATTTGGGGTCATTAATTTTTTTTTTCATGTTTTTGAACAGTCTCTTGTGCTTACCAAGGCTGCACTTATTTGATCAAAACTACTGTAAAAACAGTAATACTGTTAAATCATTATAACAATTTAAAATGACTGTTTTCTGCTTTAACATGCCATTTATTCCTCTGACATTATAAATGTCTACTCTTTACTGTCACTTTTGATCAATTTAATGCATCCCTGCTGAATAAAAACAACGGACCCTTTTCACAAGACACGTTCACAGTCATCAGCATCGTAAATTCTCAAATCTTTTTACATTTTTCATACATAAAAAAAAAATGTATACACATTTATAACACTATACTTTGTATTATATCACCTTTGTATAAAAAAAAATAAAAAAAACTAGTTAACGCAAATGTGAGGGTGTTTCTAATACAGCGTCTATGGGAGGGATGGTAAATTTTACATCGTTCTCTCTTCCGACTGCAGTTATCAGCCTCTCTCAATTTTTTTCCATTTTTTGAAAGTTGTGAAAACACTATCGAGGAGTTTTTCTTTTGCTATTTGAGCAAATGGGAATGCAAAAAATATATTTGTGGTACTCTCCCATTCATTTCTCTCGAAGTTAACCCAACTATGACGACTTCTGCTGCTGAGAAACCCGGAAATGTGAAAAAGGTCTATTAACAAAAGACTATTCCCATACTTTTGAACAGTAGTGTACATATACTGACACTGACCATATCATCTGCTACTGAAATTGATCAGATTTCACCACATACAAAATAACAATACAGCAGTCAGTCAATGGCCATATATTTGAGAAACCAATCTAAACTGGTTTCAGTGTGAACAAAGCCATAGGTACTTGCTGTCCGTAAGTAATGGGCCCTTATGGAAGCTGCCAACCAAGAGAACCGCTCCTTGCTTCATGTTTTTACAATACTTCCATTCCGTATTTCCACACTGTGTGCCATTCTTTTTGGTCGACAACACGCAAGAGCAATGTGTTGTCTGACTTTACTTTGCAGGAACAGTGTGACCTCTGTGTGTTTAGCTTAAGAAGTACAACTCATTTGTCAATAGAGAAACATGTGCAATACAAGTATGTAGGCCAAGACACGGCAAGCTGCCTCTTGTAGTTGCGTCTCTTGAGTGGTGACGAAGTCTTGGCAGTAAAAAAACAGAAGGTCTATAGATGCTTGACATGTGGTGTCTGTTCCCTTTACAAGATTCCTTAGCAACCTCAATGTATTCCAAAGAGAATAAAATAAGAAGTTAAAAATAATTGTGAAATTACTCTCACATGTTTCTCCACTTAATGAGGAGCACATCTGAACTCTTACAAAGCCTTTTGGACAGATAAATTATATTTGAGATAATTATTGCAGTCAGAAGTTTTGTCTCATGTGACTGCAGGGTAACTGCAGACAATAACAATTACAGAGCAGGCGTACAAGATAAATACGGTTTTCTTCTGCTACACAGCCTTCTGACGCCTTTTAAATAAACAGGTAGGCTGAGGACAACAATGCACAGTAATGCAGTTTACCTTTAAAAACATGCACTATAATTTGGGCCTGTGGTACATCTATTAGGTTTCTGGTTAGGAACAAGCTCATGTGTTTCCCTGCATACTTTACTGCTGGTATAGTATGGTGTAAGGCTTCCACTAATTACCATTTAATGACCTACAACATCTTTCTGCAACTCTACAGCATAAAAGTGGGAAGTGCAAGGGCAAAGAGCCAAAAACACCATGTCTAGAACTCAGAGTATTTTAAGAATAAAACACATATAAACAGTCTAAATGAGAAATGCATAACAGTTCTGTAGTTTTTCTAAATAAAAATGATTGACTAATCCCATGTTTCTAGTCTACTCTAGAAACTATTTACTGTTTGTGTGCACAAGGATTGGCAGAGTTTGACTCATCACTAATCTTTTACCCTTTCTTGCCCTTGCCAATGCCAAAATTGGATGCAGAAGATATCTTTCTAGAGGAAGTTATATACATTCAAAACAGCTAAACAACTTGGTGCCAACATCAAGACATCAGTATTATGTCTTGCTACTGTGTGCAAGACTAGTCCACTTTCGGAAATGGTCATTTGGAAATTTTGGCATGGAAAAATCGTTATCTCTTTACAAGAGCGAGTCCTGAAATTAGAGGTGCGGTAATCCCACTGTAGCAATGTGGTCACTTGAAGACAGATTTGAAAAGCAACTAAACAAGACCAAGATTAACAATTTTAGGTGTGTTTTACCAGCCCTCGATGAGACACACAGAGTGACAGCTGAGATTTGTTTTTTAGCACTGGCTGATTGCCGCGTACTGGTACAATGATGACACTGCAAGACTCCCTGATCTGACAGCAAACTAAAACACCACCTAAAGGTGGTGACCTGAGGTCTAAAAGTCTTTAAAAAGTATTTCATACATTTAAATCTGGAAAAGTCTGAGGAGTCACTAATCATAATGTAATAAAATGTACATTCTATTACAATACACTAATGAAAATGTTACTATTTTTTCCTATAATTTTCCATAAGATAGTAAACAATATTTATTTTCAATTATATTATATTGAAAAAAAGTTACTTTTCACTGGTGGTCTCAGACATTTGGACTCCACTGTAAAACAAGCTTTGCACGGGTCAAAAACACATCCTCAGGGTACAAAATACTTTCACCAAAAGCATCATGTCAGTGTCAGTCAAGTATGAGCCATTGCATCAAATCAAGCAGTGACATGCAGAAACCATCTTCAAGAATCCATAAACCTTCTGTTTAACAGCCGTCTCGACCTCTCATCTGCCCAAAGGGCAATGCCTTTTTTTTTATAAGCAATTTTTATCTTATACCCTACTTTCTAATAAAATACCTAGTAGCTGAGATTTAGGGTGTGGATGTACAAGTAACATCCATTCATGGGGCATAATATTTCAAAGGGTGAATATGAATACCTGCAAACCACCCATCATGAGCAGCTTTTGACATTCTATTCTTTTGAAATGTTTTGTGTAAAACAGGCTTGGCATTTAAAAGCATGACAGAAAAGTCAGTCAGAAGTGAGGTAGGAATCAAGGGAGATGCTTTATTTGTTTAGCATGCTGATTCCAGATCCCCGAGGCTCCTACAGGATCCACTTTCCATCCGGACTTGTTTTTTTTCAACTGAGCTTTTCATTTTACTGGTGCATTTAGGGATGCTTTTCAGATAGAGCACATCTGAGTATTGACCTAACGAACTCCTGTGTTTGTTAAAATGCCTCTGTTGAACCCAATGGACTCCTTTGCTTGCAAACTGAAAACAACATGGTCATAACCATAATAACAAAAACGTTTGTGCATTTTCATCAACAATGTTACCCATGAAAGATACTGAAGATCCTCATAGACATGAAAATGTATCTTTCCGCCTCAAACAGCAATTCTGCCAGCAAGTGCACTCTTATCGCAAATCAATAGACTAAGTGAGCAATGAATCCTATTCCAAAGTCCCATTTTGCTTATGGTTCTTGACAGCTCTATTGCTCTACCACGTGACCACACTGCTCTCATAAATTATCCCACCAGGCACAACGTGACGAGCACTCCACACCACAAACGAAAACAGATAAGAAGGGTTTATATCCAATCATCCAATACACGCCAGACTTTCCTGTATTGTTGATGATGGTGAAGCGGTGAAGGCCTTGTCTGTTTGTTTGTTTGCTTCTGAGGTCATTGTGTTGCCAGGTGCTGATGTCATTTACTGTGGTAAAGAGGATGCAGGGGTGTGGAAAAAAATATGTCAATGGTCTGTGTACAGTTACGGAGATGAGTTGGTGGAATGTTCGCCAAACGTTAAATGGAACCACATTACATCCCAATTACAGCATATGTTTGGTATTCAACATACAACATCTCATCTGCTCCATGTGCGTAATGCTAACATCTGAAAGTATCTGAAAAACAGCTCCAAAAACAACCATGTGTCTAACATATTTCTTGGATAGACTGCAAATGTTTTTGAGAAAAAACAACATATATGCCCACAACAACAAACATCACTCCTGACATGTTTTACAAGTTGGTGACAGCAGTTTAAAAACCCTTGTATGATTGTATACTGCACGGGGTCAAGTGCACAACATTTGATTTTTTTTGTTTGTTTATACACACTACCGTTCAAAGGTTTGGGGTCAGTAAGATTTTTTAAAAAGTGTCTTATGCTCACCAAAGTTGCATTTATTTGATCAAAAATACAGTCAAACACTAATCTTGTGAAATTTTATGAAATTTTACAATTTAAAATTGAAATTGATTTCTGTGATGGCAAAGCTGAATCTCACCAGACATTACTCCAGTGTCACATGATCCTTCAGAAGCCATTGTAATATGCTGATTTGCCGTTCAAGATACATTTTTGTGGAAATAATACTTTTTCAGGGTTCTTTAAAGAAAATAATGTTCATAAAAAAGCATTTATTTGAAATGTAAATATTTTGTCTTTGCTGCCACTTTTGACCAATTCAATGAATGCATCATTACTGAAAAAAATATATTAACAAAAAATAATTTACAAAATTTGGTAACTTTTGAAATGGTAGTGTAAAAATGGTCAGACTATAATTGTGTTACCACTACAATCAGTTGGATAAATCATGTGAAATCATGACCCAGATTTAAAAAATTTGGTTCCACACTCCATTCCCATTACTTGCAATTTTCTAGAGCCACAAAGCTTTACAACAAATACAAACATGTTTAATTGACTAGGTCTACACAAACCTCAGCAACAAGCTTGAAGATTTAAACAACAAAAAAAGAGGACATTTATAAGTCTGGGGCATTTAGTCACTATTTCTGACTCTCTGTGTTATTAAGCAATTTAAATCAACAGCAGATGCATACAACACTACAAAGCTGAGATTTACTAGGGGCTCCATCAAAAACATCTCAATAGCTTTAACATACTGTCACTTCTCACACTTCTAAAGACTCAGAAAGCTATTGTGCAGAGATTCGAAACATATGTCCATTAATAAGTTTTAATGAGGTAAACCTTTGACTGAAGAGGCATGTAAAATTAAAAGTACAAAAATAAAAGTACAAAATAAAACCCATTGTGCACTTTCAATCATATTTATGACACATTATGATAGCTGAGCGCAGACTTCTGCTCAAACACAATAAAGGACACACAGAAGTCTTATCTGTGCAGTGTGGCCCTTCTGTAGGAGCCCTTCAGACTGCTATCAGCACGACAAGGCCACACTGATCACATCCAACCCACAAAATACAAACACTTAAATGACAGATTTAGAGAGAAGCACATATAACTTATGTAAAACTAAAAACGGTTATACAATTTCTAATAAAAATTTAATGCACAGCTTTCTGGACAACTTAATTCTGATTGGTCGATCACACCATTCTGCTGTCAAATATTTTAGTCTGATGACTGTGAAACTGTAAAACTGACCAGAAGAAGCTGTAGCAAGCTGATCACCCTGAGCAGTAATGAGGTAAACCTTTGACTGAAGAGGCATGTAAAATTAAAAGTACAAAAATAAAAGTACAAAATAAAACCCATTGTGCACTTTCAATCATATTTATGACACATTATGATAGCTGAGCGCAGACTTCTGCTCAAACACAATAAAGGACACACAGAAGTCTTATCTGTGCAGTGTGGCCCTTCTGTAGGAGCCCTTCAGACTGCTATCAGCACGACAAGGCCACACTGATCACATCCAACCCACAAAATACAAACACTTAAATGACAGATTTAGAGAGAAGCACATATAACTTATGTAAAACTAAAAACGGTTATACAATTTCTAATAAAAATTTCATGCACAGCTTTCTGGACAACTTAATTCTGATTGGTCGATCACACCATTCTGCTGTCAAATATTTTAGTCTGATGACTGTGAAACTGTAAAACTGACCAGAAGAAGCTGTAGCAAGCTGATCACCGGCTCTACATGATCCTTTAAATGTCTCTATATATACAGAAAGTTGCAACTACATTCCAGAATAGGACTTTGATCCTATTCAAGACACTTTGATCCAATGGTCCAGGGTGACCTCTGAATCTTATTCTGGTTTTATTTTGCTACTGTTATTGAAAATGCTGTTTTAAGTAATAGCAGGGTGTGGAGTGTGATACAGAAATAAGGGTACAGCTGAGAAAACCATTTCAATGGCACTTCCATTAAACAGAGAGTTTCAAGAAAAACAAAGCTTTGTTTTAGCTTAAAAGAACAATAATAAGAGTGTTTATGGTCATTTTAAAGTCATGCTTCTCTAAAGTCACCTTGAAAAATAACCACTAATATATACCTGTGATATATGAAATGTGGCTACAAAGAGTTATGCAACACCATCTTCAAACTGCTTATTTTTGCCCTATTGTATAGTACTGAGAAGCCATCAGCCAGTCAGCCTTCAAGAGTCATGACAAGCTCACCAAGCCCAGTGACCCAGTAATAAAGTGGCAGAGGAGGACGCTCCGCCCCCACGGGGCCGTTTAACTTATTCAGCACAGCTTCCTCCTGACCCTTCAACTGGGTCATGTTTATTCACCTTCCTTTATCACAACTATCAACGCTGCACAGCAAACAAGACTATTTCTCCACAAACACAGAAAGGTTCCAACACTCATGTTAAGATTAAGATTAAGATGAAAGTAAATAAAATGCAAGACATGCAGAGACCCTAAACATTGATTATTCTTCTTGAATGTTAAAAAAATATAGTGCTCCTGTGATATATGAAATGTGGCTACAAAGAGTTATGCAACACCATCTTCAAACTGCTTATTTTTGCCCTATTGTATAGTACTGAGAAGCCATCAGCCAGTCAGCCTTCAAGAGTCATGACAAGCTCACCAAGCCCAGTGACCCAGTAATAAAGTGGCAGAGGAGGACGCTCCGCCCCCACGGGGCCGTTTAACTTATTCAGCACAGCTTCCTCCTGACCCTTCAACTGGGTCATGTTTATTCACCTTCCTTTATCACAACTATCAACGCTGCACAGCAAACAAGACTATTTCTCCACAAACACAGAAAGGTTCCAACACTCATGTTAAGATTAAGATTAAGATGAAAGTAAATAAAATGCAAGACATGCAGAGACCCTAAACATTGATTATTCTTCTTGAATGTTAAAAATATAGTGCCGCAGATAAGACTAAACTGCAGCCTTTCAGAATAAATTGCAACTATTAAAATTTTATTTGAATAAATTGTGCAGTCCTATTTTTTTTAATGAAAATTATGAAAAAAGGAGGATCTTGCGCTTGGTTCCATTCACATTTAACACGATTTCAAGTCAATAAAAGAATCCACCAAGTATGTGAACAATGAGGAAGGTCCTGCATGACTGAAATGTCTGTTGATTTTGATATGCACTGAGCACTTTATAAGAATAAAGAAGGTTGCGAATATCTCGGCATGTAATTCTTTTATTTGAATACACAGCAAACAAATGTCAAGAATTGAGTTTCTTTTTGCTCTTTGGCAGATTCTTTTATGAAAATTAACCCTGGTTTTACTACAAATAAACCAAACAAACATTGTTACTAGTTAAACCATGGTAACCACAAATTAACCATGGTTTTGCTACACTAACCACAGTTTAACCACAGAATTTGTAGTAAAACGGTGGTTATACAAAAGGTAATCAATAAACCAAAAAAACCATGGTTACTACACTTACTATAATAAAATCATGGTTAATTTTCATAAGGGTTAGTTTTACGTTATGATCTAATTATTAGCTTTTCACCAACTCACAAATCCCCTACCGTTCCCAAATGTACCCCCTATTTATTAAACCATGCCTTGGAGTAGGTTCATCTCAAGTGTCCTGCCAGTCTGAGAAACCTAAGCACTCTTCTGATAAACAATATCTATAGGACTTCATGAGCACTTCTATCCTAAACACCTTGCAAATCACTAACTACTAAACAAGCTGCTCTCACCAGAGCATGGCCAAATCAAAATGCCACAAAGCATGTTTATGAGGCATTTAACAAGTGAACGAAACCTACGAAACTCTCTCATCAACGTTTGCCTTTTCCCACAGCCATTATTAGCAAGTTTACAAGAATTGTCCCAGTTAATTCACCATGGCAAAGTAGGGCGAATAAGTATAATCACCCAGATTCATTAAGGACTCATTACTGCAGACGAGAAGCGTTTTCCATGGCTGAGATAGCAGGAACAGGACATATTCACGATTCTACCGATGGCATTATTGCTACAGAGGCTCAACAAATGTCCATTTTGTGCTGGGCTGACAGTTTCTGCTGACTAAAGAAAAACAGACCTTTATTACTCATAGACCAGCTATTGTGTGCATGGATAAACAAATGCAGCCTTCTACAAAGCTCTCACTGTGGCATGGCACAGATGCGTCCTATGTGGAGAGGGAGAGATGGGGTGCCAGCCAACTGCTCTTTGGCAAGAACTGATCAAATGCATCGGGCACAAACGTATCATCCTAAAGAGGCCCATGGCAAGCCAAATAAGCCGAATGGTTTGAGACAATGCTGAAAAGCTAGGACATGGCCCATAAACTTCCACATTTTGTACAAAACGACTGAATTCACACAGGTAAAAACGCATTGTGGAACTGAAATGCACTGTGCATTGTAAGCACATAAATCCTTTCACCTTACCTGAGCACAGTATACCCTTATGTCGGGCACAGGAGAAGTCGTCACACTCGCAGAAGGTGCCGTAGATTTTGCCGAACTCTGACTCGTAACACAAACACTGGTTACAGCTGCATTCTCCACGGCCGCTGCACACCTGCTTGCCCTCGGCCTCACGGCAGGCACTGAGCTGCTGGTGGTCGACCTCACCCTCCTCGCACTCGCAGCGGGCCCCCAGGTAGCCGGGCTCACAGCGGCACATCCCACAGCTGTAGGTGCCGGCAGAGTTGCAGCGGCTGCTGTTGGTCTTGGTGTAATATGAGCAGCTGCAATCACAGCGGTAGTCCACAGAGACCTCCAGACGGTCTTTAAAACCAACAGGCCTGATGGTGAAACTCTTCCTGGTGCCTTTCGGAGGACATCCTCGAGCGTCTACAGTTATGTTGAAGGAGACCTGCAAGAAAGGACAGACAACTTACTTTCTTGTATTTAAGACTAAATACACAAATATCCCAAATCAAAGTCTGCATTTCAAGGCAGAATTCGTCGCAGTGGCACTTAGAAGGCTGTCCCATTTCAAAAACTCCTTCAAATGTGGCCTTGAAATGTGTGCTTTGCTTCCTAGGCCAATGAAGGATACAAGGAATGGAAAAAACATTCAAAAAGTGACTAACACTTGACTAAAGTCGACTAATATCTTAACAAGCTGCAAACTTATAGATCCACTTAAAGGGAGATTCACCCAAAAATGAAAATTCTGTCATTAATTACCCTCATGTCGTTCCAAACCCTTTAAAAATGCTTAGTTTGACCCGACGGATACAGACCCAGATTTGGGAAACAGCTACTGAGTGCTACAGGGATGACATATTTTTGAAGTTTGCAAGACCTTGGTTCCCTTGACAAAAAGCCAATAGGATTTTCCATCGGCTTTTGGATTATTGCTGGAAAATTCTGTGACCAACAAAAGTTAATTTTTAAGTAAGTTTGCAAAAGCATGGATATAAACACAACCAGTCTGTAAAAGCAGACTATTTAGTGGATGAGCTTTCGTGCTTGGCGTAATGTTTAATATCCCCAAAAGACACTGTAGTCCCATTTAGCCACTTGTTGGTAACTGCCTTTTTAAGACACATAAAAGCCTTAACACATAAAAAAAAATGTGACTAACACTTGACTAAAGTCGACTAATATCTTAACAAGCTGCAAACTTATAGATCCACTTAAAGGGAGATTCACCCAAAAATGAAAATTCTGTCATTAATTACCCTCATGTCGTTCCAAACCCTTTAAAAATGCTTAGTTTGACCCGACGGATACAGACCCAGATTTGGGAAACAGCTACTGAGTGCTACAGGGATGACATATTTTTGAAGTTTGCAAGACCTTGGTTCCCTTGACAAAAAGCCAATAGGATTTTCCATCGGCTTTTGGATTATTGCTGGAAAATTCTGTGACCAACAAAAGTTAATTTTTAAGTAAGTTTGCAAAAGCATGGATATAAACACAACCAGTCTGTAAAAGCAGACTATTTAGTAGATGAGCTTTCGTGCTTGGCGTAATGTTTAATATCCCCAAAAGACACTGTAGTCCCATTTAGCCACTTGTTGGTAACTGCCTTTTTAAGACACATAAAAGCCTTAACACATAAAAAAAAAAAAATAATCACAAGTGGGGTATTACTGATGTATTTAATGTTGATTAATAAAACATGAAAATATCTTGAGCTTGTGTTAATCACAAACCTTTTAACCAAAACATTATTTTGGGACAACTAAACCAAAGGTTCAAGAATGCAAACTCAGAGGCAAACAGAGGCTTCACTAACCGATGTAGATCATACTTGTCAGATTAATCACAGACCTTCAGACCAGAGTAAAGAGAGACTCCACCCTGATGATGACCACCCAGAGGAAGGAAGTCTAAACATTAGAGGCTTCATCCTTACTAGCCTAGACTTGATCAGCATCAAATAATTTATGGTAAGATGGTGAGATAAAAATTCAAAGCTAATTTCTCAGATTTAGTATTCCACTTGAGATGTGGTTTAAGTGTCTTACAACTGCACTGGATTTATGCAACATGCAGTGCTAAAGAGGATTTATCACTTTATCAATTCTTTTCCCAGAAGTGAGCAAACTTGATGTGCGGATCCTCAGGGGCAGAAAACCCGACACTTTCAAAAACATGTAGCCTGGCTGGCCTTTGATTCAGAATCGCCCAGGGGAGCAGACAAGCCCAACATGCTGTGTCTGAACACTTTGAAGTAGTGTTTCACATCAGTGAGCCCTCCAGACCCAAGAGTTTAAAGCTCAGAGCCAAACACTGGGCCACAGAGGGTCATACTGATGGAGGTAGACTAGAGGCTCACATGTCTTCTTAATCACAATGAAAGTTTAAGGCTGTCGGAGAAGTTATTTGAATGGAAAAGGGGATGCTGTTACTTTGACAGCACTGGTCTCTCTATAGCGAAGTAACAGCCTAAAGAAAACACATACTCAGTGTAAAAATAGAAATGATGGAGAAGAGACTTGACACAAAAGGGAGGCAAGTAAGACAATTCATCAAATATTCAAAATGTCTATTTCTGTACAAGAGTACTTTTTGCTCATGTGGAAAAGGTTCTTGTACTGGCATCCCAACTGTGCATGAAATCATGAATAACTGGTAACCTTTTGGACCTGTCCAACAATCTCAATTCACGTATGAATAGAGTTTTATTTGTTTTTTGGTTTCAATTATGTTCATTCCAATACGCCAATTTGATGCTCAAGAAACATCTCTCATTACTATCAATGTTGAAAACATTTGTGCTGCTAAATATTTTTGTGGAACCCATGTTATTTGTTTTTTTAGGATTTGTGATAAACAAACAAGTAAAAAAAACAACAACTGTAAAATTACATCAAACACAACTTTCACTACATATTATCCAGCATTAACATGCTGCTCCTTAAAGATCATGCTGAAAAACAACACGAAAAAAGTGGTAAAGTAAGGGGTCACAGACAGACAAAAGCGCAGCAAGAAGTATTTCCTCAATGAGGCAATGAGCTGCAGAATTGGATTAAGGAGACATGTGAGTCACGAGTACATGGCAATGGTTAGATGAAGACAGAAAGCATTGGAAAACTCCATTAAAGTCTGTATGGTTGGGCAGAGGAAGAGGTGTGGACATTATATAAAGATGAGCCATCACTGGTCAAAACTGTACATGGCATTTTAATAAAAACAAACCAGATCAAGAGTAGGAAAAACACTGCTAATGTTTTACATTTAGTAATGATCAGACCAGAAATGACTAGATCGATCTGTGTCTTTGCATAAGTTGTTTGTAAGAGACCTAAAGCCTTCAGAGCAGCAGCAAACTAAAGCATTAATCAGAATAGGAGGAGCCTGTTTTAATTTTTTGTCTCTGTTTTAGCATGCAGTAAGCAGAAAATAACATGAAGACAGGCTGCCAGTAGAAAAAAAAAATTAATGTCAAATATTCACACTGCATAGACATAAAACTGGAGTATTTTGCAATAGCAGTTGAGGGATTTTTCAAAACTGAAATAAAACTGAAATAATAAAAATTAGATGAAAAACTGTTGCATTGGCAACTAACTGAAATTAGTTTACATTGAACTGGAAATGGATAAAAACTAGAAATGAATAAAACCTAAAACCAAAATAATACTAAAAACCTAAATAGCGATATTAAAAAACAATAAAAATGATAAAAGCACATATAACAGAATTCCTCAAATTAAAATTAAAATATAAAAAGTTAATGATAAAAAATATAACTGGATTATATCGGATGATACTAAAAATAACACATTGGCATCCTAAACACCCTGTTGGGGTTCATTTTTGTGATACCTGATTGGATGGTAATAATAATTCCTATTTAAAAAAAAATATATATATATAGTAATAGGTAAGAATTACATCAAATGTATCAAAAAATATGACTATTACTACTAACAACTAATACTAATTGAACACTTATTGCTGTATCTAAAATATATTGCTATATCAGTAAATCTGTAGTTGTGCTCCTGACTGTACACCTCCCATTTCATAGTGTTCTTGCATTTGCACAACAGCGAGTAGAGCTTTATAAATCCATGGCAAACAAAGTCTATCCAAAAGTAAACTGATGTTTCCTGGGACACCAGCCAGCATAATATAGGATTAGAAGAATGTGTTATGTATGGACATTTTAGTAGTCTCTAGGGGCTTGAATCTACTTCTGTGAAAGGAATCTAAGCTTAACTTTAGAAGCTGGGCTACCGCCTCTGTATCTAAAGCCTGTGTTTTTCACCCAGAAAGAGCCCGTCGCCATTGTGCGAGCCCATTGAAATGCAGCAGCAGACTCCTCAGAGAGTTCGGCGGAGGACCGTAAGTGACACATTGGATTCTGTTTGGGTTTTGCTCCACTTTCTAAAGGCATGATTGGCACTTGGGCACGGTGTGACAAATTTCCCTCGTGGATGAGACAAAAAGGCCCTGGGTCTATTGGAGCGGCCAGAAAAAATTGGGTTGCTCCATTCAGAGAGGGTATTCAGCTCTACCCCTCCGCTTTCCCTCACGATCCTTCTCTACATTCAATTACGCAGAATGGGAATGGTACAGGCAAGAGTGGAGAACTCTTGCTTGAATCCAAGGGTCAGATCACTGCATGGTGACATGTACCAAGTAGTCCTATAGAAGTTTTACAATGTCAGTTTAACCAAGAATGTATGGGAGATCTAACAACTTCAATCCACACCATGTGAACACTGTAAAGCGAAAACATTATAAAGTAACCGTTAATACAAGCACTGTTAGATACAACTTGTGTGCTTGATGCTATGAATCTGTCATCTGCATTTTATGATACGGTAATATTTAGTTCCCTAAATCCTAAAGAGGGCTCTCTTAACTATTTTGCACCAAACAGAGTGCAAGTCTGTTGTGGCTGATACAGCATAATGACGTGTGAGTGCAGACCATGGTATACCATTCAAACCTTACATGTTATCGTTGAGTAAATAACGTACTACCAATAAGTTGGTGTAAAAGGCACAGGCAATATTTCATAAAGTATAAAGCACTAACAGTGTCACCGATTTTGACGTCAGCACACTTGCGGAGACCAGTCAGGGGCTGGCCGTCTTGGCAGGTGGCGGTGAAGGCCAGACTGAGATCTTCAGGATGGTCCCATACGCTCAGCTCAACCTTTGACCTGATGTTCTACATTAAAAGAAAAACAAAAACAAAATCATTCACAAAACACAAAAGCATCTACCATTCACTAGTTACAATTTCAATGATAATGGAGAAAATCACATACTTGGTTTCTATAATGCTCTAGCACCAAAAAATAAAACAACAAACATTCAATCATATTCTTGGCCAGCATACTACCACTCAAAACAACACCAAAATAGATCATATCCGTGACAGTAATCATAGCCTTTGGTACTTTGGCATATTTTGGTGTAAACTGAAAGTCAGGAGAGATAGGTAACTGGATCAACAAAAAAACCCTGGCTTGATATTTGGTCAGTGTTTGTGACCAGTTATAAACGGATTATTGAATTTCTATTCATATCGTAACATCATTAATTTTTTTTATTAAGCTGTCGTACGACGTGGTTTCCCATGGTGCTTAATTGTGTTTGCAAGACCTCAAGGCAGATATCCAGTGGATCTACTCTACTGTACAAAAGTTTAGGGTTAGTAAGGCTACTACTGATACAAGTTCATAAGAACAGCATTTATCTGAAGTAGAAATATTTGGCAACATTATAAAATGTCTTTATTGTCATTTTTGATCATTTTAATGTGTCCTTGCAGAATAAAAATATTCAATTCTTTCAAAAAATTAAATAAATAATAATAATATACTCCAAACTTTTTTGAAGTTTGTGTTATTCATATGAATTTACTTTTTATTTTAAATTAAGTTGATATAAAAATGCATGTGCAAAAGTGTCCTCCGCCCAAAAAAAATCTTCATTAGACAAAAATACCAGACTACAAAGATTACTGAACCAAGGCAAACACATCAAAAGTTCTTCACTAACAAAAACAGTAAATTCCTTATCTTATGTAATCATGTGATCACGCAGTGAAGACAGCAAAAGAGCAAAGCTTTCCTAAAATCACACTCCACAACATCATCTGTTCCTAATTCAATTCCTAACCATTTATTAGCTGAAAATAATCAGGGTAATCAGTTTGGTTGCCAGTTAAACTGGAGTCAATTTGTACACTTTATATAGTACTGTGCTGTGACTGCCTGACCCTGAAGTGTGTTTACCACATTCCCTAAAAATGAACAGTGCGTTCATAATGGGCTGTCACTATATATCACAGCTTCAACCTTGAACCATAAAATACACATACTACACACTTTACAGGGAACAAAAGCATGAAGGGATCAGCCTTGGGGTCAACAAGAGCCCATTTTCTTTTATGTGCACTGTAAAAATCCACCCACAGTACAAGATGGTAATAAGAACAACTTACATTGTATGCATTCACAATTAGCTGAATAATGTTTTTGGAGTCTTGGTCCAAAATTTCCACCGTAGTCCCAGGGATCAATGCTGTGAGATTCTACGGGTAAAAAGACATTGAGAAAACATTAAACACAAAACAAAAACAGCCCAACGTCGATCAAAATAGCTTATGATGAATGAAAGATACCTTGTAAAGAACATAGTGTCTTTTGGTCACAGCAAAGATGAGGAAAATATTGTTTTCAGCCAGTTTCTCTCCAAGTAGAGCGAGTGAAGGGTAGTCCTGTGGAGAGATGTCCATATATCAGTAAGATGCATTTATTCAATCCCTCACTTCCTGCAGCACTCTTTCTGTTGGGACGTTTGCAAAAGGAAGTCATCGCTCCTCTGATTCCCCTCCATGGTTTCCGTTATCCTTTCCACCCATTTCCTCTGTATTCAGCTTCAGGCGTCCTCTGCTACTGACCTGCCTGAGAATCCAGGGAGTTTGTGCTCAATCTCTTTAATGAATGATCAGTGATGTGTTAAGCACATTTGAGTAATGTTTTCTACAGAACAAGATGGATGCAGAAATATTAAATCCTAGTTTGCTCTCTCTCTCACAAAACACTCAGCTGCTTTGGATGAAACCCAAACTGCACAGAGCCAATAGACAATTTTGACATAGATGAGGGGAAAAATGCATTTGAGTTATGAATATACAAGAGACATCAACTGGTCAAAAGAGAAGGAAACAAGTGCACAAAGCCTTCCCAATAAAACCTAAAAGGTTTCTCAATACGGTTCAGAAAACAGAAACCTGCTGGGGTTTAAGATTTTCAGACAATCACTATATGTTAATCTCAAGCAATTATGGACGATGGCAGTTGAGGACAAGCAATTAGGCATAAAGTGTGTTTACAATAAAACAATCTAATCTCATACAGACAGTCAGTTCATTTACCCAAATGTGTCTCCACATAAACTGGATGAACATTTGTTTGGTTCAAATGATGCTTTGCAGTATAAAAGCTTTACCATCATGTTTGCAGCACTATACTCGTTCTTGTCGTTCAGGTGACACTGTCCATCGTGAGGATGCACTAGTCCACCGAGCTTGCCGTCCAAAGCCAAGTGAGGGACGTCATCGGTGGCAAACACCAAGAGATGATAGGCCTCCTTCCTCCAGCCAATCTTCTCCTGCCACAATGAGATTAAACTTTCATTTATGCCAGCCTATATCTTTTCATATCTCTGGTCACACTTTATTTTAAGGTCCAATTTTTGCCATTAACAAGCAATTAACTATGATTTTCAGCTCAATAAACTCCTAATTTGCTGCTTATTAATAGTAAGGAGGAGTTGTTAAGTTTTGGTATTGGGTAGGATTAGGGATGTAGAATATGGTCTTTATAAGTACTAATAAACAGCCAATAGGTTAACATACAATAGACATGCTAATAAGCAACTAGTTAATAGTGAGAATTGGTCCCTGCACTAAAGTGTTACCATCTCTATACCATGTTCATATTAAATTGTTTCTGTATAGTTGATGGATCAGTTAAATTATATTACAGAGTTGTCTCATATGGATATGCATTCACATATGGAGAGTTTTTCCAAATAAAACAAATTTATGATCACTTTTAAGAAATAGATTTGTTTAAAAATATAAAGTTAAAGTAGCAGTATAAATTAGTAGCCTACATGAAATAGAACTGTAAAGCAATTTGGTCATTCTATTTTTTTTTATGCATGCACCTTTTATAACCAAACATTAATTAAGAGACTAAACGGAATATATACTTATATTACATTTGTGTCACAACACAGAACCATTTTAAATATACTTAAAAAATACAAATAAAAAAAAAATGCAGGCAAAAAGGTGGCCAGTACGGTTTCAATCATTGATGCATATATATTTTACCTAAAATCTAGATACAAAAAGTCCACTAACTACTCAAATATCAGACATCATGCTGACTAACATTTTAGATGGCTGAATATTTAAAAACAGGATGTTCAAGCAATTCTGAAAAAATGAGAAACACATGGCAAATTCAACACACAAGTTCTGACTAGTCTCACTAACAAGAACGAGCACTGATTAACACATACTGTACAGTGAATAAATGGGCAAGGCTCTCCTCTCTAATTCAGTGTAAACCACACAGTCTCTTTCTCTCATGCATGCTGTATTTGTGCCTTTCATGCCCAAGCAAATATTTTTACAGCCTATGATGTCATGCTATATTAGTGTGTCTCTTTTAGGACTCAGACACCTGTATCTGTTCTGATAAAGCTCAGATAGCACAGCACAAAAACAAGACATTTTCTCAATTGCTGGACAGGCTTTCTGTCTCTATTGAGAGTTGAAGGAGTCAAAGAAGCTTAGTGATGAAGCAGCAAAATGACCTGTCTTTACTGACTGCTTACCTTGCAAACGGCAGCCTGCAGAATGGCATCAAACCCCCCCTCTGGTGCGTCCCTGTTCCGCGAAACCATCTGCTTCTGCACTTCTTCATTGAAACGGTCAACCTTGTCCGTAAGAGATAAGAGGTGACGGAAGCCAAACATAGGGACGCAGTTTGGGAACAACTTATATCTGGAACAAGAGAAAAATGAGAGAAATCAGAAGCTTAAAAAGCAATACTGAAATCATACATTAAATTAATGATAGTGTTTTTGATATTATATTATTATAAATATCTATTTTTACATTTAAATATACATGATATTATTCCTTTTAAAACCAACCAAATATTTATAGTTTTATTTTTTAATTATACACATTAAAAACAATTTAATTTAAATACCAGCACCAAAAAAAACCTTACAATTTTCATTAAAGTTTTTTTTAATACATTTTAATTTAATTGATTTAAATATGCATGATATTAGCATGTGCAAAAAGTCTAATATTAAACAGCATTTTATATGCAAATGGTATAGTACAAGTTCTGTATAAAATATTGTTTTTAATTAGTTGAATTACTTCATGAAATATAGTCAGATAATAAACTATTTATAATTGTAAAATATTATTTTTGAAAGGGTAGAGTACATGCACTTGTTGTAGAATATAGTATATGCCTTGTCATTTATCTGTATGAAATCTGTTGTTATTTCCACATTATTCCTTACAAAATCAAAAGCCCGTTCAACGTCAAAAATGTTTTTTTTTTTTTGTCCAATTGCATAAAAAAAGTTTCTATGATAAATGTCCGTTTCTTATATCGTGAGTGGCTGAGATCTTTGTGTCCATCCTCTCCACATCACAGCGGCACACACGACTGAAGTCAGAGTCGATACCGCAACTCTGAACAATAATCCACATTCGAAGTTATTGTTACTGTCGCACTCTGTCTGAGGTCCACTGCAATAATTCCCCATTGACTGCATCCATACTGAGCTTCAAAACTTCATTCACAAATACATTTTAAACTTTGTAAACACTGTTTTACTCATTATCCGGTTGTTTTCAGCGTGGAAGTTCAATAGAGTGCCTGCCGCGTCCCTCACGTTACTCTAGACTCCGCCCATGGGAGAAGAGACTGGACGTTTTTCCCAATCAGTTTGTCCAACAAGTTCCGCCCTCCTGCGCTGGGATTGGCTAGTAGGGTGACTTCAAACCATGCACTGATTGGACAGTAAACAAGTCATTCAAATGTCCTTGCCAATAAAAGAAAATAGCAATCAGACGAAGGGCGGGGCTAGTCAGAATATGAGGGGAGAAAGTATTGTCGATTAGGACGAAGCAGTTGAAAGGACATTTAACCCTTTAATTAGTTGACCTTAGTAACCAATAAAGGTATTTTATGGACAGAACAATCATATTTTGCTCTAAAATATAAATCAGTTTCTCACATAAAACTGTCAAATTACATTAAAATGGTTGCATGCCGTTTCTTCTCTTAAAAGTAGATTTAGAGCATTTTATGAATGTTTTTAATGTCAGTAGTACATTAAACATCTAAGTCCTTTAAGATCTGGCTTGGAAATTTCATCCAGCGCAGTCAGCAGTCATGTGACCATCACTAATTACATCCCCACCTGTTCCACAGAAAAAACTGTGGAGAACCCATTAGGTGCCTCCAAGAATAGAAAGTGGTTCTAGTTTTACCTGGGTTGACAGGAGTGATAAAAAGGGTCCCTCCACCACAGACCATTTTTACAACTGCAAAAAAATAAAACTGGTCACATGACTTGAAATGCTCTGAAATTTGCAGCGCTACACTGTCTGGGCTTGCACTCATCAAATCATTATAGGAAACACAGGAAAACAGTTTTATTCAGGAAACACAAGGAAACTTCTATATGCACAGCATAACTGATAACAGCAGAGATGAAAACCTGAAATGAATGAACAAATAACTCCATTTCCAGGCGAAAGAAATACTCTGATTAATGAATTACAACGGCTGTAGATAACATTAGTTAGCTGAAAAAAAACTGAACTGACAACTGAAATCCAGTCATACTAGTCAGGGAACTATTTATAAAGGCCTTTATCGCTGCTTATAACAGCACTAACTCAAATATATGTCGGAGTTGAGGCCTGTGTTAGAAGCTCAGAGGTCATATCCACTATAGATTTTAAAGGAAGCCCACTGAGGAAGCCCTGATGCTTGGCCCGCAGTTCCAGCAGGGCATCTACGATCCTCTGGCGGCCTACATTTGGGTGGCACTCTGACAGCCGGGCCATGATTGTGTCAAAGCTTCCCATGGTGGCGTAGTGCTGTGGCACACAGGTGCCAGAGGCTGTAGGCGAGTTGCAGACATTGGTTAATCTGTCCACACTACAGCGCGGCCCCTGAGTCAAAAACATAACATCTTAAGGGTTTGGAAAAAAAAAAATATATATATATATATATATATATATATATATACACATATACACACACACACAATTTAAAATAAGAATAATACATTAGCTAATTAGCTATTATAATTAATGTTAGCTCATAATAATAATATTATTATTATTATAATTATTATACACACACAATTGTATTTCAAAGTACTAGTGATAGAAAATTAAGTAGTTTTGGACACAGCAAGCTTTCTAAAAAGTCTTTCACGTCATACTTACTCCAGGTGATGAAGTGTAGGTTACACCCTTCGTTCCCAGTCCATCCCCAGCAGCAGCAGCTTCTTTATGGGGTTTTGAGGTGCTGTGGGGCGGATCACTGATCAGTTTAGGATCAGCTGAGGTAGGCCCGCGGAGTTGCACCACCTGGACAGTGTGGCCTTGGAGGGAGCACCCGTGTAGATCTTTAACTGCTGCCTTGGCATCGCTGGGGCTCTTGAGATAAACAATAGCTGCCCTACATAAGCACAGACAAGAGTGCATTTCATTAATGATAATCTCTAATAATGCGTTAACACCCAGAACTACTGCATTCAGCATTACTACAAAATCTCTAAAGATTAATATAAAAAATAAACACTATCTTTAAACATGCTACTACTGCCAGTTTGTACCATCACAATTTGGGTGCGGAGCTGTAGGCTCTTGACTGTTGCTGTACTGGTACAATGATTAGGCAAAATGAGTAATCATACTCAATCAAGTCATAATCAAGTTCAGCAAGGTTTTCCTGTTTATGAAACTATTTTAGTCCATGGTTATTTACGCTCTAATACTTAAAGCTGCAGTCCGTAACTTTGTGTTTTTAAAAAAAAAATTGATAATTTATATAATAAGAGAGTACACCATGAATCCATTTTCCAAACCGTGTTTTTGGCTTGTCCTGAATCACTATTTTAGATTGGTTCGGATAGGTAACGCTGCGGAGTAAACATAAACAGAGAAGTAGCTCCGGCTACAATGTTCTTCCGCAAGACGCACGCAGTTCTGTTTATGAACCGCTAGAGCGCCAAAAGTTACGGACTGCAGCTTTAACTTTAGAGGTTTGCTATTTACGGAGATTGATATTAGTGTCTAGGAAAAGTGTAATGCAGTAAATACCATTTTATTTGAAAACAAACTCCAAAATTCTGAAGTGATAGTGTTGATAAATATTTTATACCTTAAATTGAACCAGTGGTTAAACTCAGTGTTTGAGCATACACGGGAAACGCTTACCTCATATTGTTGCTGAAAGTGGAGATGCAGACATTGGTGGCATTGTACTTCTCAAACCAAAGCAGCACTTCATGCTACAGAAAATAGAACATTTAGTGATGGCTGCTGCCTCCTAGAGGCCATAATTAACTTCACTGAAAACTTCACATTTGTATGCATTCAACCTCAGCGATATTGCCAGGCAAGCTTGTAATGCACAAGAGGGAACTGTGGTTTGATTCATCTTCATCAGACCCTGTGAAAGAGTAGCAAACATTAGACAGTCAACTAAATCCATCAGCCAACAGCAACAGGTGCTTTCATAAACAGTATTTCAGCTTCACAAGCATACTTTTACGCTTATATAACAGCAGTTTTTAATTTGTAGTCCATACTTTCTTTCCTTTCATTCAGTTCCTCCATTTTTCCATCTTGATTTGGAGACCCAAGTTCCTCTTCTGCATCAAACCAAGCCTCGCTGCTATTCGGATCTTTGATGACACCTACCATAACATGCATATAAAACACTGCTGAAAAATGATTCCAGTTTATTTCTTTCTTCAATCGGAGATTCATACCAGGGTTCTTCTCAGCGGAAGCTCCCGGCTGCTTGGGTAAAAAGATCAGAGCTTTATCTTGCTTGTTGCCGTCATCCTATTCAGAAAGGACAAATAGTGGCCATTTTAAATATAACAGACTCATATTTCAGGTACAACTGTTGATTCATCACAATTTAATCAAATAAATAATAGCAGTGACTGAACTACCAAAGCAGCTTCAGTGTCCTGGCAAACTTCAGTGCTCAGTGCGCTCATCTCTTCACTTTCTTCATCCACTCTGTGACCACTTGCAATGGTGCTATACATAACGATATAATACTTTGAACTTCTGAACATGTACAAGGCCATACACAAACATTACCCATCAAACAGCAAAATTCAGTATATATATATATATATATATAGTGTGACGAAACAGGGCTCAGGCAGACTAAGATTATATTATGAGGGGAAAAGGTACAATAAAACCGTGTACAGGACAGAAACTGTGTTTTCATATTTATTCATCTATACTACTGTTCCAAAATTTGGGGCTGTGAGATTTGTAATGTTCTTGAAAGAAGTGTCTTATGCTCACCAAAGCTGCATTTATTTGAACAAAATATACAGCAAAACTTAAATTTAAACCAGCTGTTTTCTATTTAAATATATTTTAAAATGTAATTTATTCCTGTGACGCAAAGCTGTATTTTCAGCATCATTACTCCAGTCCTCAGTGTCACATGATCCTTTAGAAATCATACTAATATGCTGATTTTGTGCTGGAGAAACATTTCTTATCAGTGTTGAAAACCATTTTATCAGCATTCTTTGATGAATAGACAGTTCAAAAGAACAGCATTTATAGCAATCTTTTGATTCTAAATGTCATTACTGACACTTTTAATTAATTTAATGCATCCTTGCGGAATAAAAGTAGCAATTTACAAAACATTATAATAATAATAATAATAATAATAATAATAATAATAATAATATGTATACTTGTTTGCAGATATTTCCAGGAGGTTTTGATTTGACTGAACCACTGTCACCCTCTAGTGTCCTGGCTGTGAAGTGCAATGTGGCAGCACAATGTTCAAGGTTTCCAATTATGATTTCTTCGACATCTCCAACAATACAGTGGTGGCCAAAATTATTAGAACACTAGTATTTTCACCAGCTAAAATGTAGGTTTCTTGAAGCATCTTGGAGACATTGCCACAGTTCTTCTGGATTTAGTCTGTCTCAGTTTGTTCGGTTTCTTCATGAAAGATCAGAGATCAGATCTCTGTGTGGAGCACTGGCTGTTGTCAAAAATCTCTCTGGATTATTACAATTAATGGCAAAATTAATGTTTGGAAATCTAAACTTATATTTCCTACTGACAAACTACAGCAAAAGATAGAAATAACTGACTTAAAACCATTTTTTAGCTGGTGTAAATAATAGTGTTATAATAATTTTGGTCACCACTGTAACTCATATCAGGGATATAGTGTCTGTGAAAAGGTTACTTTCAAGGATTTTTATTTGAAAAATCATGAACACCTACCTTCCCGGACAATCAAATGAGTTTAAATGGGCCTCAAGCACCTGAAATGACAGCTCATTACCAACTACGGTATTATATATACATCTCTCATGTATGATACATTTCCAAATTTTTAACAATTCCAGATTTTGTCATACCGATGCTGGGCTGTAGTTTGACCTTGTAGTTATCTTTTCAGAGTCTACTGACAGGGGCTTAAGGTTATCCAGAGGAGTGCCTGCTAGAATCTGTTTCCTCATCTCATGGTAATCTTTCTGTAGTGTATTCAGTGTTTCTGCTATGCAGTCTGGCAGGCCCTCGGTCCTAAGGAACATACAAAAAATAGCTGACCTCAAAGGTTAGGATAGAATACCTTAATAGAAAAGTATTGAATTGTCATAATACAAATCCTTCCGTGAGCCATCTCTTACCCCCAAAGAGCACTTTCACCCAGTGGGGAGGTGAAGTATCGTCTCCAGCAGTGCTGCTGACACATGACAAACTGAAGAGCGAGAAGACGCAGTTCTGCTCTTCTCACTCGCTGGGCACAGTCACATCCACAAACTCTCCTGCAGTGGTCACCACCAGGACTAGGGCTGAGAAGAACATGACATGATCCTTCTAGGCATTTTAAAATACATTACTTCAGTGAAACCACACCAAATGATTTGATGCAGAACAGTGATGAAGACTGAAGCACTGTTTTACCAAGATAATAACTGTAATAAAAAGCTGTCTTCCTCAAGGGGGTGCTTGATGTCTCAGAAAGCAGAATTCTAAAGATCTTACTGAAGACATTTTTACACTTCAAAGTAGAATCTTCCTAACTTTCAAGGATGTGTACCTTATGTACAAATGGAAATCCTATACAGCAATCTCTATATAATCTCTAATTAATAAAAAAAGTAACATTAACCACAACAGCGCTCTGAACACACTTAAGCAGCTTGTTACAGTAATTTGGACATTTTACACTTGAAAAATGACACTGAGAAACATTAATAACTATGGAATGAGAAAAAAAAAAACTAAATCAAAATAATTTAAACATTGATCAACACACATGCATAAAGCACATCAAAAATGGTAAATGGCAAATCAGATGCACTTGCTTGATGCACGAGCACCAATGAGGTTTGTTCTTGTGTGTCAAGCAAGAAACGGAAACTCAGCTTTTATGATATTCCATGAACTCCATGTATTGTGCATTGATCAAAGTGACAAAAAGGCTAAATTAAATCTGTTCATCATATAAACTGATTGCGTCTCGTCAGAATTGGTTTAAATTGCTCAATTCAAATTGATTCCGTTTACAGTCTTCATGAACTTTAAGTGTCAAAGTTTTGGTGGAATGCACTTTCAAATGAAGCTCAGAAATCGTCCTCAGAAAGTTTCATTAAAAGTATCTTGGTTTGCGTTTAGAAGATGAACAAAAGTCTTATGGCTTTGGAATGAGATGAGAGTGAGTAAATGACCAGTTTCATTTTTTGGTAAACTAACATGTTCAGCAAATTACCTTGCCTTTCTGCTCTTCAGTTGTTTCAGCTCATTCGTTGTCTCCTTTAGCTTTATGAATTCCTAGGAGTAAATAATGAGCGCGTTATACACAGCTCATTTGAAAAGAAGAAATTACAACTCCAACCATACCATTTAGAAATTAAGATACCTCTGTGAGCACATCTAAATCAGACATGCAGACTTCAGTAATGGTGTTCTTTTCAGATGTGGCTATTTGCACAGTCTGTGTATCTTTCTCATGGCTGCCTGCTAGCAGGTCTGTGTCAGTGGCAACATTTTTCAGTTGGAAGATCTGATCAACCTCTGTTGCACATGTAGATGTGAAACAGGCTCTGAAATCACCACAGGCATCTATTATTTGGTCCACAGAAACTGAAGCACCACATTTGGATTTCAGTGAAGGTCCCACATTGATCTCCACAATTTGTTGCTCATATACCGAGTCATGCTTCTTTCTTACGTCTTCTTGATGGTCTCCTGACTCAAAAGAATTGCCAAAGCAAGAGAAACAGTCAGTAGAGTTCACAGCAGTGGCCATGGTGGCATTTGACGGTTCATCTGATAGTTCTGTACTGCCTTTGGTGGCCATGACTGAATCATTGTAGGCTGCGTCCGTACTCCGGGTGCCATCGCTCCATGTGGAATGGTCTAAGCTGGTGTTACTGAAACTGTAGTATTCTGGCATCGCTTCCTGATCCAGATTATGGTAATCTGCTTCTTCCACTTGTACATAAGATTGGTCTTGGTAATTTTGAGTATAGTCATTCCTCTGAACCCGACTCTGCATATCCAGCTCCATATCGAGGGAGAAATTCGCCTGGGTTGTTGTGTCCTTAAAGTGTTTGGTGTCCTCCCTGTTCTCTACTTCCTCCCACAACTTAGACAGGCACTGGGCATGGGGACACATTCCTTTACTGTATGAAGGAGGATGTGCAGCACGGTCTCCATAATCATGGCTCTGCGTGCATCTTGTTTTCTGAGTATTAAGGGTGCTCTGCGTGCAACCAACAGTTGCGTCATTTTGGGCAGTTAAGACGTTCAGCTCTTCTTTCACACTGTTTGGTAGCAGCTCAAGTTGTTTCTCATTCTCTGAACAAGAAAGCAATAATCAGTATTCTAGCTCCTATTGAGGTCTCAAAAGTCTATGGCAGGACTATAACATCTCACCTGACACACAGACTTTGCCTTCTGAAATCTCAATGCGAAAGCCACAACATCTGCACTTCTTGGAACCAAATGAACAACTGGTTCCACAATTTTGACACTGGGATGCACCATAAAACGATGGGTGCCTTGACCTTTAAAACACACACACACACACACGCGCATGCATATATATTTCCGCTTTCAACTTTTGAGAGCAACCACATCTCAAAATCAAACAGCCAATGCATAGAACTCTTCAGTCCCCACCCTTCATTTTCTAAATATAAAATTATTAGTCAATAATTGTGCTGCTCATTTCCCCTATTTTTACATTTACAATACATTTGTCATCATTTATCACTCAAAGTTAAAGGGATAGTTCACCCAAAAATGACAATTAGCCCATTAATTACTCACCCTCAAGTCATCCTAGGTGTATATGACTTTCTTCTTTCAGACGAATCCAGTCGGAGTTATATTAAAAATTGTCTTTGATCTTTCAAGCTGTTTCATGGCACTCAGCAGGTGTTGCATGCATCAGTTCAAAAGCACTTAATTAAATTCCATAAATTTTTTTGTAAAAAAGTGTCTCACACGGCTCCAGAGGGTGAACAAAGGCCTTCTGTAGCGAATCGATGCGTTTTTGTTAGAAAAATATCCATATTCAAAACGTAATAATCACTTTAATGTAGCTTGCGCTCACTGTTGTACACGGAAGCAGTTCCGGGGGAATGACGTATAAGGTCAGCCTTGCGCATGCACCGCTCAGAATCTTTTAATTAAGGTTCTGTCCTCTGCTGTTAAACATAGGAACCATCCAAGCAACTTTGGATCTGTGAGCTCCAGATATTCATTGGCCAAGACAAGCTCGAACAGTGACCTACAATACAAGATGCACAGATGTCTCCCTCAAAGTAACAAGGCGCAGTGGTCATTCAAATGATACGGATTCAAAGTTCAGTGCTTAAAATGTTCATCTTATGCAAGCACACTGATTTGTATGAATAAAATATTTTCATTTTTCAGATTTCAATATTAAAACAAAAATTGATTGGACGGAAGATACCCTGATTTGTTATATAACCAAATATGGCTTTATAAAATGAGCATAGGTGATTCCTAGTGTGCAGAGCCTGGTGGTTATAGCGTGTAAATGCAGTTATTAATATGGCCACTAGAGAGAACACAAACCTCGATGAATGAACCCGCTTCATTGGATTGGGTTTATAATAAGCAGGAAAAGCCTATCTTACTCTTAACTAGTTATTGAAAAAAGAAAAAAGAAAAGAAAGACACGCCTTTCCCGGTGCTTTTTTTAACATTCAAATTCATTTTAAGAATAACTGCTTAAGTTATTATATCATAGATAATTATATTATGGTAAATTATAACATTAAACGAATTACTTAATCAATTAAAGTAAATTAAAAGATCAATGTCTAAATATAGAAGGTCAAGCTCTGAGTGCCAGGAATTGCCTCGTCGGAAATAAAGTTCATTAATTAGAGCATGTATTTTAATCACAGTTAATTTAATCTCTGTCTGTGTCTCAGCAGGTGGACAGTTGCTTACATGGCAAAATAAACAGTAGTGAGTTAGATCATGTCACATCTGAAGCTCTTTCTTGCTTTGTTGTACTAAAAGACGTACCCTAAGCAAATGGTATGCATTAGCTGTCGTTCTGCTAAGTGAAATCAATACTTCACTAAAACAGTCATTAGCAGACCACAGTGCAAAATATATGTTAATGGAACTAGCCATTAACTTCTTTGCATGAATGTATAAATTGCTTATAGTGTTCTTCTCTATTGCATTAGTCAGTTATAGACTACAGCATGAAGTTGGCTGGAAATAAAATGGTTGTGTTGACTGCAGGGTTATTTACAGGGAAGTAGGTGGGTTCAAAGGTTAAGTGCTTTTCTAGAGCAGAGGGGGGAAGGCATGTTGCCACGGAGATCTAACATCAGCCTCAATCTGGAGCATCTCTGTTTTCAGTTTTTCCTGGATGAAATTCATCAAGACAGAGTGCAATTATGAATTCAGTCTAAGTGTGAGAATGAAAAGATAAGGAAAATGCTTAAAGTATAAATGCACTGTGTTGTGCAAACAGTATACATCTTATAAATGGGTTTGGATGAATAATTGAGGCTGTGGATGTTATGACATAAGTGCAAGATATAGTATCACATATGCTGCTCACCCATCCATACAAAGTTATTAAATAATCATAGATGGGAGGCCTACAGCATGACCATATGAGCAGACACACATTAGCTAACCATCTAAAGCCCTGATGAAAGGGCAGTGGGAAAGCCCTGGGACAGCAAAAGGCCTTTAACTGAATAAAGACTGATCGATAGAGAATAGAGTTTCAGATTCAGTGCAAGAAAGCAATTGCCAGCCCATTATCTAAAACAGCCTTTATAGTTCTCACATATGAACAGAATAATATATATAACATAAGGTATATAAATAATTAATTATATATATATATATACACACATTTTGTAACTGACTCAGCAAGGATGCATTAAATTGATCAAAAGTAAAGCAGTAAAGACTTTTATATTGTATGTATGTGTGTATATATACACTGAACAAAGTTATAAACGCAACACTTGTTTTTGCCCCCATTTTTCATGAGCTGAACTCAAAGATCTAAGACTTTTTCTATGTACACAAAAGGCCTATTTCTCTCAAATATTGTTCACAAATCTGTCTAAATCTGTGTTAGTGAGCACTTCTCCTTTGCCGAGATAATCCATCCACCTCACAGGTGTGGCATATCAAGATGCTGATTAGACAGTATGATTATTGCACAGGTGTGCCTTAGGCTGGCCACAATAAAAGGCTACTCTAAAATGTGAAGTTTTACTGTATTGGGGGTCCGAACCACCATTTGCCTCACGCAGTGCAACACATCTCCTTCGCATAGAGTTGATCAGGTTGTTGATTGTGGCCTGTGGAATGTTGGTCCACTCCTCTTCAATGGCTGTGCGAAGTTGCTGGATATTGGCAGCAACTGGAACATGAACTCTGCATTCAAAATGCCATCAATAAAATGCACCTGTGTTCGTTGTCCATAACTTTTGCCTGCCCATACCATAACCCCACTGCTACCATGGGCCACTCGATCCACAACGTTGACATCAGCAAACCGCTCACCCACACGATGCCATACACGCTGTCTGCCATCTGCCCTGTACAGTGAAAACCGGGATTCATCAGTGAAGAGAACACCTCTCCAAAGCGCCAGACGCCATCGAATGTGAGTGTAACAAAGTTCGTAGTCACAGGAAGAAGGAGGCGGGAACCGGCGAACATTTAAAGACTTTAATAAAATAAACAAACACAAAATTAAAGTAAAGCGGCAGCCCCTCGCGGACGACTGCCACACACAAAACACAAAATAAAATCCAGGCCTGATCCTCTCTCCTCTTTCACTGTCTTATCTCCTCCTTTTATCCTTCCGGAGCTCCTCCATGGGACTCGAGACCGGTGAGTGGTGCAGGTGTCACTCATTATCAATTACTCCACCGGAGTAAATTGATATCTCGGCCCCGCCCCCACTTGTCATAGTGAGCATTTGCCAACTCAAGTCGATTACGACGACGAACTGCAGTCAGGTCGAGACCCCGATGAGGACGACGAGCATGCAGATGAGCTTCCCTGAGACGGTTTCTGACAG
>NW_015505711.1:254264-297105 GCF_001515645.1 Sinocyclocheilus grahami | reverse complement strand
ACCACCATTTGCCTCACGCAGTGCAACACATCTCCTTCGCATAGAGTTGATCAGGTTGTTGATTGTGGCCTGTGGAATGTTGGTCCACTCCTCTTCAATGGCTGTGCGAAGTTGCTGGATATTGGCAGCAACTGGAACATGAACTCTGCATTCAAAATGCCATCAATAAAATGCACCTGTGTTCGTTGTCCATAACTTTTGCCTGCCCATACCATAACCCCACTGCTACCATGGGCCACTCGATCCACAACGTTGACATCAGCAAACCGCTCACCCACACGATGCCATACACGCTGTCTGCCATCTGCCCTGTACAGTGAAAACCGGGATTCATCAGTGAAGAGAACACCTCTCCAAAGCGCCAGACGCCATCGAATGTGAGTGTAACAAAGTTCGTAGTCACAGGAAGAAGGAGGCGGGAACCGGCGAACATTTAAAGACTTTAATAAAATAAACAAACACAAAATTAAAGTAAAGCGGCAGCCCCTCGCGGACGACTGCCACACACAAAACACAAAATAAAATCCAGGCCTGATCCTCTCTCCTCTTTCACTGTCTTATCTCCTCCTTTTATCCTTCCGGAGCTCCTCCATGGGACTCGAGACCGGTGAGTGGTGCAGGTGTCACTCATTATCAATTACTCCACCGGAGTAAATTGATATCTCGGCCCCGCCCCCACTTGTCATAGTGAGCATTTGCCAACTCAAGTCGATTACGACGACGAACTGCAGTCAGGTCGAGACCCCGATGAGGACGACGAGCATGCAGATGAGCTTCCCTGAGACGGTTTCTGACAGAAATTCTTTGGTTGTGCAAACCGATTGTTGCAGCAGCTGTCCGGGTGGCTGGTCTCAGACGATCTTGGAGGTGAAGATGCTGGATGTGGAGGTCCTGGGCTGGTGTGGTTACACGTGGTCTGCGGTTATGAGGCCGGTTGTATGTACTGCCAAATTCTCTGAAACGCCTTTGGAGACGGCTTATGGTAGAGAAATTAACATTCAATTCACGGGCAACAGCTCTGGTGGACATTCCTGCAGTCAGCATGCCAATTGCACGCTCCCTCAAAACTTGCGACATCTGTGGCATTGTGCTGTGTGATAAAACTGCACATTTTAGAGTGGCCTTTTATTATGGCCAGCCTATCACATCCAAAATAAAAGTTTTTGTGTGTGTTCTGTGTATATTTATTATGTATATATAAATACACACATATATTTTGAAAATATTTAAATGTATTTACATGTCTATATTTATATTCATATAATTTATATTTTAAATATATTTAATATATAAAAATAACATATATATATTTTAAATATATACATGCATGTGTGTGTATTTATATATACATAATAAATATAATCGATTAATCGTTTGACAGCACTAATAATGTATATAATAAAATATATGTACAGGTGCATCTCAGAAAATTTGAATATCGTGAAAATTTGATTTTTTTGTAACTTTCATATATGTGAAACATTCATATATTCTAGATTCATTACATGTAAAGTAAAACATTTCAAACGTTTTTTTTGTTTTCATTTTGATGATTGAACGTCAAAAATCCAGTATAATATAACAATATTAGAATATTTCCTAAGATCAATCAAAAAAAGTATTTTCAAAACAGAAAAGTTCAAGTTCTTTAAAGGGGTCATATGATGCTGCTAAAAAGAACATTATTTTGTGTTCGTCCTCTTTAAAAGCACACAGCGTCTTTACGACATTGCGGCAGAAACAACAATACTATAGCGAGAATAAAAGTTACACCTTCTTTCTTTGCGTGAACATTTTGGGTAGACATGTGACGTAGACATGTGGGGGCGTGTTAGAAGGAGACGTTTTAGGTAGGCGTGGCTGACTCTTAACTTTTATAAAGAATATCTCTTTGGATTTGAGACTTTAGTCTTTGCAACTTTACAAATCTTCTTTATGCACCAAGAGCTTGTAACACTCCAAAGAGAAAGGAAAAATTGAAATCGCATCATATGACCCCTTTAAAGTATGTTCATTTATGCACTCAAGGCTCCTTTAGCACAAATGACAGCATCAGTGACAGTATTCTCAAGCTTGCGGTCATCCCTGTTGCTTGTGCACATTTTCCTACCCAATTTCTTCCTTCCAGTCAACTTTGCATTTAATATGCTTTGATACAGCACTCTGTGAACAGCCACTCCTTTCAGTGACTTACCCTCTTTGTGGAGGGTGTCAATGATTGTCTTCTGGACCATTGTCAAGTCAGCAGTCTTTCCCATTATTGTGGTTTCAAAGAACAAGAGATGCCCAGAATTGATACTGTAGAGATGGTCATTTAATGAAACTCAAATATAAATATTCTAATATTTTGAGATACTGGATTGGACTTTGACTTTCATGAGCTGTAAGCTCTAATCATCAAAATTAAAAAAAAAATGGAGTGAAATGTTTTACTTTGCATGTAATGAATCTAGAATATATGAAAGTTCCCCTTTTTGAAATAAGTTACAAAAAAATTTTTTTCATATGCACCTGTATATATTTTCAAGTTCTTCTAGACTTCCTATTAACCACAGAATTCTAAAAAATGGTCATGGAAGAAAAATGGAAATCACTGTTTCCACAAAAATTATAAGCAGCACAAATGTTTGAACACTAATAAAAAGAAATTATTCTTGAGTATCAAACCAGCATATTAGAATGATTTCTGAAGGATCATGTGACACTGAAGACTGCCGTAATGATGCAGAAAATTCTGTTTGCCATCACAGGAATAAATGACATTTTAAAATATATTAAAATAGAAAATTGTCATTTTAATTGTAATAATATTTCACATTATTACTCTTGCTGTATATTTTTGCAGTCTTGGCAAACAAACATTAATAAAGCTTACTGACCTCAACCTTTTGAACAGTACTGTATGTATAATTTATATATAAATGTATATATAAATCAAACATGTGGCTACTCTTGTCACTGAAATACTTACATGTGGGAGAAGAAAAAGCAGAACACAAGACTGCAAGTGAAGCAGAATGGACAGTTTATTGTACCCAGTACAGATTATAAACTCAGCAGTGTAAGGTACACATTGTGAGGGGTTAAGCCTGTACAAGTGCAGACAACCCTTTTGTGGTGGATATTGAGACAAGCCCCTCATTCCATGAGAAAACGGTTATTTTAGAAGCTGCACCTCTCATTTAAAGGCACTGCTCTCGAACCCACCAGGAAAGGGTGTCCGGTAACCACTGATGTGTAGTCACTGCAACACAGGGATCCACTTAAAACATACATAGAGTATCTGTTACAGGCAGAACTATACACAGCTTATACAATAAAATCAAATAAATGCAGACTTTGCAAAAATATATGTTCATCTTTTCAAAAAAAAAAAAAAAAAAAAAAGGAAAAGAAAAAGAAAAGAGAGAATACAAATGCAGAGAACTCCACAATTTCTTCTTTGTCCAGCATAAAGCGATATGTTAGTGGACAGCTCATCATTGAATACGTCATGCAAAAGGAAGCAGTGGTCTTTCAACAGCTTGAGATTGCCCACGAGTAGCTGACCAGGAAAATGTATTATTTATTACCTTATTGCATGCAAGGCCCTGATACTCCTGCTTTCCTGGTGCATTAAAATATAGAATGATGCCAAAAATAATAATAATAATGTAAGAGTCTAAATGTTGTTTGACCTTCACTTACACTAAAGCATGGAGAAAGTCTGACTAGTGCATCCCTTTTGAATGTTGTCAAGTGAGAAAATTATATGTACTCTGTAATTCAAAATTTGGCATTTTGGGAAGTGAAAACTAAAATTAAATAGCGACAGGCATAAAGAAATACATTTAAAATGGGTTAACAGTCCTGTGAAGTTGACTAAATATACTAAGAGTGACTCTGGTTTAACTTCACATCAACAACCCCTGGGTTAACCAGCATGAAAACAAAAAGTTAATATAAAACCAACACATGACAAAGGACTCATACATATCATACAAAAGGAACATGTTCTGTATTCCTCAACATAATTAAAGCTGTCCACATTTAGTTAAACAAAAAGTGTTGTATAAAAGCCAGCTTTCTAACAAATGGGTAATTTTTTCTCCTTGTAAAATAAAGCCCTTTTGACTTCTTGTCTACATGGTTTGGAGGTAAAACAAAATTAGACCAAAAAGGCAACTATTAAATAGTGCTGCATTTAAGTTTTTTTCTTTTTTTCCCTGTGAGGATATCTCTTAATTCGTTACCAATTTTTCTTTTTTAAAAAAGCAGATTGTCAAAAACAGAATTGCTACAATTCTCGCAGTGAGATGTCAACCTCTCCAGCTCAACCTCTTCTTCTCTGTGGCAGTGACCGTTTGCCACGAGGAAGGTTTAAGCTTACCTCACCTCCTTGACACCTTTCTCTCGCCTGAGAAAAGGTGGCTTGCAGATTTCTCCTCGTTCTTTTTTAATGATTGGGAGGGTTAATCTGGACGTGGGCAACAGTTCAAAAGGAGTTGAGGCAATAGGGACAGATGTGTTTCAGTCATATCAACAGTTCAGGCTCAGTACACGTAACCGTCAGGGAAAGGCATCCCAGCAACACACTGCTCACCACCGTCCACCAAGTATGAAGCCCCCTCGTCATAGTGCGCCAAAGGAAGCGTGTCATCATCCACTCCTGGCAGGCCGTCAGGGTCTGCTTTAAGGTTGGGCCTCTGGTTGTCTGGGAAGGCCATTGAGAAGAGGGCCTCGGGATCACACACAAATTTGTACACGTACCTCTCGCCAGCAACCTGAAAAGAGAAAAGAGGCATTAGATTATCCCAAAAAATTAAAAAGTGGACAAATTACAGCAACTATTGTGATTATGAGCAGAGCATAGAGTAAAAGAAACCTGCCTTTACCTTCTGCATGATTCCCTTCTCATAATAGTAACGCAGTGAACGACTGAGTTTGTCGTAGTTCATGGCCGGTCTGTTCTTCTGGATGCCCCAACGCCGGGCCACCTGAAAACACAGATGACGATTGTCATTTCATTAGCGGTTTCAATTTAGTTGGCAACAAAACTTGGAACATAATGGTGTTCAAGAGAAGTACACTGTCACTTAGAGAAATTGGTTGTAGCCAACATGAAAGCAACTGTGGCCTTTAAAAAAAAAAAAAGTATTAAATTTACTTGCGATGTAGAGCACACAAACGGTCTGACAAAATGTTAAGAATTGGCAGATGCCTTTTGTCAGAGTGATAGTGCATCAGACAATAATATTGGCAAAGTATTCAGACATGACTTGCTTATCGAAAAAGTCATGTGATTACCTCAGCATCTACGAACTTCTGTAAATGTGTTTTAATTAAAGAAATGTGTAAATGTCTTCTTAAAGAGGTAATTCACAACTAGGTAAGAAGGGATTTCATTAAAACTTGGTTGTCTATGCAGTTGAACTGCGAAAATGTTTTTGAAATCAGTGCTACATGACAAGAGAACAGAAAAAAGGCTGGGGAGTTGTCTTTGGAAACTTCAACACCCATAAAGCACTGAGTTCATGCTGATTGTCTGTGGGTGGGAATATAAAAATGTGGAGGTAAGATTTGTAGCTAAACAATCCCTGAAGCTGTCAAATAAACCAGGAGATCTGTTTAGGAAAATATACTACCAACCATTACCTTTAATGAATAAAATCCACCTCAAGCATTTTTTGAATGTGCATTTTCTTTTTTTTAAAGACTTATTTTTGGCGTTTTTTGCCTTTTAATAGTTATAGGACAGTGTAGACAGAAAGCGAAGTGGGAGAGAGAGAGAGAGAGAGGTGGCAGGATCGGGAAAGTTCCTCAAGCCAGGATTCAAACACGGGATGCCCGTAGCACAACGGCGCTTCATGTCGGCGAACTGCCCACAAGGCTATCGGCACTGACTTAATGTGTATTTTAGAATTTTTATGTTTCCATTAACATTTTTTCTGTTATCCCAAAATGAACACAAAAATATATGAATAGAAACCCAGCTACTGAAAGCAAGAAGATACAGGGCTACTGTAAATGGTGTGTGTGCCTGATAGAAAGCGAAAAAACTTAATGTTGGCGCTCACCTCCTCTGGCTCAATAAGTTTGAACTCCATTCCACGTCCTGTCCAGGCAATGAAATGACCGTTGGCAGGATCATCCAGCAGTGTAACCAGAAACTGCCAAAGCTGGAGGGAGCCACGACGTTGGTAAGGTGGGCCGTCACGATACACAGAGGGCTCTTGCTTTACCTTCCCTGTCAGGAACAAGAATTACGACGATTAAAGTTTGCCTAGAGTAGCGTGAACAAGCAGGCGAGAAATTCCAACACAAATGTGGCTAATGTGGACACAGCCTTCATTTCGCACCACAGTACTAGCTCTCTCTTCAAAGAAAGGGGTGCCCTGATGAATCTCTACAATGCAGACTGAGCACTTGACAGCTACTGAAATGACCATTTGATCATTAACTTGTCTTTGATTTGAAACTATACATGACCTGTTGTGAACTCTTACCTTCAAGTCTCTCGGGAACCACACAGGTGTCGTCGAAATACAACTGCTGATCTCGGTCAAATGAGAAGTCTACAGGAAGAGGGAAGAAACAAAAGACACTGTGTGTTAGCTTAAGACAGGATACGATGCTTTTAGCATGCTGGAGCTGCAGTCATGTAGTATATGCTTTAATGGTTATGCCACTTACTCTCATGGTTTTGGTAGAAGCTTGCTGCTCTCCCAAATGAAGACTGACACTTAGGCACTTCTGCAAAACAACATACAATGGGATTATTAAAAAATTAGAAATTACCAATGATAAATGAGTCAGCAGTTAAATAATAAATACTACAATTAAAGATACAATAAAATGAACCTTTAGGAAAGTGTTTACTGTTTTCAAGGTTATTATAGTTGACAAACTATACAAAACATTTTTTGTTACTTGAAACAGATGTTAACGGAAATAAAATATATACAAATAAAACCTCAAACTTATTTTAATTCAAGTTCCAATGAAACATTTTTCATTTAGTTATACAACAAATATAAAAAAATAAATAAATAAATGTCAAAACACAAAATAAATACTGAAAACAGAAAGAAAAAAACTAATTAAAAACTATAACAGTACTCAGCGATTATAAAATAACACTGTCTGTTCCTTAATTCTAATGAAGACAGACATTTGGCATATAAACAGAGGTTTTATGGGAGCTCTAACAAGGCAAGATGAACAATAGTCATTCTGGCCCATTTGAAACACTGATGGAACATCTGGGCCGTGAATGTCCAGCTTCACACATCTGGTAGCACTGGCTAAGCTCATATCAACACACCAAAGAAACATGCGGCATTAGCAGTGAGCACTGAGTCACCAAATAGGATTAGCCAGCATGTCGAGATACTGGACCATGACAATCAAGTTTTATCTGTCCTTGTGTGTCCTGGTGATTCAGCAGGCCACTCCACCCCTTTCTTGTCTTACTTTGAGTATGTGATCCTCATTGATTGCATCAGATGCATCATCTGCCCCTGTGGCTGATACGTGATGTACACATTTATAAGAAGGATGGTAAGAGGATTTGGAATTACATCACTAACCTGCAAACATAAACCTAGAGGGATAGTATTAAACATGGAAGAGTGCATAAGGCTGAATGTATGGATCACAAACAGGAAGCATAGGGTTACCCTATGCTTAGACATGACAAGAACAAAATATCCTGATGTGGATTATGACCCAACTACCCTGAGATATGGTCTCTTAATGCAACCTTTTGAAACTTCTTACAATGTCTAGGACTAAATATTTTAGTATGTTAAATTGACAGCCCTGTTTATTAAGAATGCTGCACTTGAGGAATGTCTAGGTATGAGGAGCGCAGCCTTCTCAGAATGTCTCCTCCTTGCACGCAAAGGTTCAAGGTTTGCATGTGTGCATGCTTTTGTTCGTATACACCTCACTAAACAACGCTAAAAGTCACAGGCCCGTGCAAGCACACAAAATACAGTCACCCAGACAGCTCTCATGAAGCCCAGGCAGATCGTGAACACTTGAATACATTTCTAAGAAATGGGACAGTCCTCACCAGAATCAAAGCAGAAGTCTCGTGGCTCTTGCTTGACGGCCATCGGGTGGAAGGCAGCCTGGGATGGGCCCATGCTGGGAACACCTTGCTCAGCGTAGCGGGGGTCTAGGAGCTCCTGTTTGAATCCCTGAGGAGGCACAGGAACCAGGGGCTCGGACATTTGGCGATGGTAAGGTGGCCTTCCATCTCTTGGTGAAGTGTTGGGGACCTGTGGCATGAAGTTGGATCTTCCTTGGGTGTCAGAAGGTGGGAATGGCAGGCAAGGCTCTGAAAGCTGTCGCTGAAACCTGCAAGACAATAACAACATTCAAAAACCAGAAACAACTTTGGAGTAAATGACACAGTGCACTTTCAGTTAAATCCAAGCAGCTGCTTAGGATTCAAGGAAGTCATAAACAAACAGCATGTTAAAATATAGCTGTTTTGGTCATGTGACACAGGATAAATAAAGGAGCAGCTTAGCACTAGCACTTTAGAGTCTTCTGCTAGAGGCTGTAAATGATGTGCCACACATTCTCCGGCAAGCTCCCAGGAATTCAGCTACAGGTGGCAGGGCAGGATGCCAGCCAATCTATTCTCACGGGGGTCATGTTATTAGAGCCCCCCAGCAGTGATGTACACCACATTTTTTGCGCTTATAAAATGAGCATGGCTATAGGGTCAACTGCCATAATATATTATATCACTACCAAATGTTTTTTAAAGCAATTATTATTTTTTTAATTCAGCAAGAGTGCATTGAATTGATCAAAAATGACAGTTAAGACATTTATAAATGTTACAAAAGTTTTCTATTTAAAAAATGTTAATCTTTGGAATTTTTCCAATTAAAGAATTCTAAAAAAAACACATGACGGTTTCCACAAAACATTAAGAACTGATAATAATAATAATAAGAAGAAATGTTTCTTGAGCATCAAATCAGCATGTTAGAATGATTACTGAAGGATCATGTGACACTGAAGACTGGAGTAATGACTGCTGAAAATTCTGATTTTCTTTTACAATAAAATGTATTAAAACAGAAAACAGCAATTATAAATTGTATTTTTTATACAATATTACTGTTTTAATGTATTTCTGATCAGACAAACGAAAAACATGCCCTTTACACACCGTCTCCTAGCCTCAACATCAGACGAAAACAAAAACAAACTTCAGAGACAAAGGGGGGGGGGGTAACATAAAATGCTCTGCCGAGCGTTCCTCGAGTATTTCCTTTGGCTTTGATTCCTGTGGCCAGGCTCGAACAAATTGGGTGCGTTTGGACTGAGAACCCTCAATGAAAAGAGCTTCAGTAGCTGTGGATTTGGTGGGTTTAGGTAGGCCGTGAGAGGAAGCCTTTTCCTCTCCCCTTCCCGCTGGAATCCAGTCCATTCCAGAGGCTGAACGGAGAGCATGAAAGTGTGAAATCTGATTATGAGCTTGGATCATGTGATGCTGATACCAATCGGCTGATTTCACTGAAAAAATAGGTAGGTTGTGGGGGTTCTCACTGAGAGGATTCAGGCAAGAATGAAAAGCGGAAAGACCATTTAAGCCCTAATAAATCAAAGCACTATCGGGTTGAGTGTGTGGGGATGTTACACCACTGACCATGTGAAAGAGCAAATCAATTACTTTAAAAGTTTATGCATGCTAAAATATCTAATATGCACTATAATAAGAGCTTCATTTGAGAGTATAACTGCTGGCATCTTCAACAACTCAAATCAACACGATTGTCTGGCCACTCGACACCATCCTTAGTCTAAGATCCCCTTTGTTTCCCATGAAACTTTGGCTTTAAATTTTAGCAAGAGATGAATAATAAATAGCTCCAAGAGTTCAGCCTCTGCCGTTTTCCCTAGCCCTCTCTGGACTGCATCCAAAGTACGCTGCCAAGGAGAATAAATAATACATCTCAAGGTACTCACAGCTCTCCGACTGGAAATCTGGGACAAACTGTTCATCATCGGGCACCTGAGCTGTGGAGAGAGATTGGAGAGCATGAAAGATCCCTGCTGATAAACAATCCGCGGATCAATGTCAATTTGTCAGACGACATTTATTTTTGTATTTTTTGTTCATCGAAAAATTAACCACCATCTCAGTGCCAACTTTTTGGACACTGCTGCAAAGCTAGTGCAATGGACCAAATTAAATGGCCAGAGCGTCATGAAAAATAAACAGCAGCTGGGACAACGTGCATCACTTAGAAATTATATATTCCACATGCATATATTATAAGAAATACTCATGAGTCTGAAATATAAATGTCAGCTGCATGACAAAGCAAAAATGACATGCATGAAAATGTTACAAACCTTCTGCGATCCAGATCTCTTGCAGCTGGCTGAGGTCCTGGAAAAGTTCTACAGATGACAGGCAAAGACAAGACAGTCTAAGAGCATGAAAACCCACTATGATCCAAGTATTTGATAAATGAAAGGCAGCCTTCAACAATCACAGCATCGATCAAACTACTGCTCTCTCGCTGTTAATGCATCTCAATAATCAGATCCATCTGCTAAACATGCATTAGTCATGTTCATTAGGTTGAAATTACCCTCTGTGTCCTGAGCGAGTTCAGTCTCCACTAACTTTCTTTTTCTGTCGTTAACTGCTCGGCTATATGGTGCCTCCACTTGTAATGACTTTTGCTGTGGAAAAACACTTATGGTCAGTGTTGCCTAATTTAATGCTGAAAAACAAAACACCATTAGCTTTATGCATCTACAGAAAAGCAGAAATGTACTTACATTAGGTGGGACCATAAATGGTACTTGCTGGTCATAAAATCCGTCCATGCCACCTGGGTCTTCAAGAAAGCTCCCAGAAAAGGGTCTTCGTTTAAAAACGATTGTTATATTGATCTCTCTGGGTCTTCGGTTTTCTCTAGCGAAAAAAATAAATAAACAGATGAATCATGCAGTAGATCTACTGGACAGTCAAGTGTGTCCCATATCAAAACACCAAGCCCTGCATACAGGCAGACAAAACCCTCAGATCCTGTGTTTTCATCCTCCCCCTTCTCTCAACAACCCTCCTGACAGAGCATAAGACAGACAGCCAGAGAGAGAGAGCTGCGTAATGCAATCCACAGTAGAGATGAATGTAAACCTTACATAAGCAAAGCCAACCATCTGTGCTGCTGATTAGACTATGAAAGGAATCGTGAACATATTAAGATTAACGGAGGAAAATGGAAAGCATACATTTCGTGTTACACTACATTGATATTCTACTTGTATAACTAATCCATGAATAAACATTGAAAAATTGAATTGCTGGCCAAGCATCTATCCAAGCAACTTACTGGATCAACTGCACACTTGGAAGGGGTGACTGGACCATGTCAACTTTTCTTGTGATGCTTCTCAACAAAACAACAGCTCTTTACTTGATACTATAAATGCATTTTTTATGTTTATAGTGTAATTATTCTATATGATTTTATTATTGTTGTAGTTTTTTTAATGCATTTTTATTATTCTGATTCTTGTGATGCTGTTCCAATAAAACAAAAATTCCTTACTTAACTGTTAAATTAAATACAAACAATTGTAAAATGTTATTGTTACTCTTTATGAGATGTTTGTGTGTGTAGTACGTGTGCGTGTATAAAACACACACACACAACATATAAAATGTAACAATTGTATTTTTATTATTTATTTAACTGACATGTATACATACAATGAAATTACATCTTATAGATGAGAAACTATGGAAGTCTAGCTAACATGTAAAATAAATATTAACGAATTAAAAAACGCAAACAACTATCTGCTAAAGTTACCAGGAGAGATGCCTGAGAGCTAATAAACGAAGGGAAACTTCAGCGGCTAAGCGTTCAGGTACGTTACAGTCATGGAGCGAACGAGCTCGCTCTTTTTTCAAGCTTACCATACTTAAAACCACAGCTTTGTTACTGCAAAAATGCATGGAAAAAAAGAAAAATAAGTCAGAGGTATTAATTCAAACACAAAATAATATCACCAGTAACACAAGTCAGCAGCTAACAATTATTTTAAAACTCTATCATCTTTTTTTTCATTCAGAATAAAGAGACTTTTCCAAATACATCACACATTTTGTGTATTACTATGCGGAAACAAAGACGAATAAACCTAGCCTTAAATGAAGTGCTGAAAGTAAATATAGGATTGAGCAGGGGTGAGGACCTCCTCCCACTCGGAGCCCCCTGACGGCCTCTTGTTTTTCTCAATGAAGTGAAACTCGATCCGTGAGGGGGAAAAAGAGAGACCTCCATTCACAAAACCATACACTGTTCAGGCTGCACCGACCTCACCTTTAAATGTCACTAATGCTGAGCGCACAAGCTTCTGTAAAGACTGCAACGGAGCAAAATATGACAGGAAAAACTTCATACATTAAAATGGTTGCCAAACAGTATAAACCCTCTCTTGGAGAAAATGGCGTTCGCTTTCCCCCAAGGCGAGATAGCTGTTTTTGCAGTTGCAACAAGCCCACGATAAACTTACGCGCTGCGCAAAACAACCGCTTTCAAAACAGATATTTCAGTGAACGCCGTATAAATATTTGAGGAATGAGTGTTAAACTCACCGTATAGATGACGCGCCTATAACAGTGGACTGAAAAACACGTTTCAAATTTTAATCCCAAAAGGATGCCGTGCGCTCGTGCTGATCGATAGATGAGCTCTCTCTCCGACAATCAAAACTTGAATGAGGTTTTGTAAATGGACTGCTCGGTTTTCCCTTGGGCTCGAGACGCATTTGAATCTGGAAGCCTATTGGCTCCGAGCGCACGTCGTTCACATCTCTAAACCAATGATTTGCGAGCATGACTCGGAATATGTATGAAGCGCTCAACGACCAATCGAAGCCTTGTTTGTCTTATTTTTATGAATGGCTGAGTTTCATTCACTTTCAAGATTTCCCCCCGCACTTTTCCAGGGGCTCTTAAAGGGCCAGAGAGCCAGAAGTAGAGTCGCCAGCAAAACACATCAGAAGTTGGAGGACAGTTCACTAAAATCAATTTAATTAGCATATATTTAGACTTGGCTAAAACAAAGCTGAGTTGCACACAACGAAATAAGGTAAACGGATAAACCAATCAATGGTTATTGCATGTCTCAACAAACTTTCCAAACAGCTCATAATGTGAGAATAATAAACACTGAATATTCAACCAGAAAGGGAGGATAAGTTTGCAATGGATTCCCTGTGGGATTTCCTACAGGATTTTAGAATAGTGCTTTTCAGTTTATGAGTAGAAAAAAATGTCTGTGGTTAACATAACTTGAAGAGACTTTAAGGTTTTGTTCTGCAAAATAAACTCAGAAAAGTTAGTCAAAATCTCAATTAAAAAAATGCAAAACAGGCAATTCAAGTCAATAAAAAAATAAATAAAAATAATATAACATATTGATGATAAGTTTATTATTATTGTTGTTCATAATTATTATTATTAAAGTTTTTATTATTATTCTAATTTAAGTTGTTGAATAAAACATTATGTTAAACATGCCCAAACATACATTTTACTCATAATAAAAGGTATATAATTAATATAACTATTAATTGATGCAATAATATTATTTTTATCTGCTACACAATGAACTGCACAATCTTGTGATGTGCAAGGGATTTACAATGTATTATTGTGGTCAAGGCCAGATGTCCTAGAATCTATATTTAACAAAGCTGTTTCTGTGAAAAAGAGAGGGAGAGAAATTCTGCAGCAAGTGTGAGGAGGATAATCTTCAAAATCCTTCTGGCTTTCGAGCAGAGCCCACTTTCACAGGAGCACAATGATAGCATGAACAAGATGTGCAGTATGCCGTTACTGGTGTCATTGTTTCTCCTGCTTGACGCTGCTAAAGCTGGGCTTTTCAGCTCTGCCATGCTGTCAGGGTCTCCTTTTTATAGCACCTTTCACTAATGTGGTGGGAGGTGGGAAGGGGGTGACCAAGAGCACATTCTATTTCCATTATTCTGCTCCTTAAATTCAAAGTGGTGTTGACACAGGCATCAGCAGCACCCGTCTCTTTGATATCTTTCATTTTTTGGGACAAATATTGAAATGATCCGCTATCACTCACTCTGATAATGAGAAGGGCTTATTTGTGCCCATGACTGGGTCAGTGTGACAGTTCTGGCAGCCTGCCCTTCTCTGGAAATGCGGGCTAATCCGTGAAAGGAGATGTACCGCACATTACAATAGAGTTAAATGAGGGGTGACGGACAGAGCAGCAAATCAGATTCCTATGTAACACACAGAAAAATCTAAACTTTTAAACCTTGTTATTGTACGTAACATATGTACTATGACTGAATACACCCAGAAAACTGTGTAAAATCAGCTTGGTACAGACAGTTAATGAAGTGGAATGAAAGTTAACGCAGCCTCGGGCCACTGGTGCTCTCCCAAAGAGAGACATGATGGGACTTGATGACTATTAATAGTTCATGGAGAGATAATTCCTGCTTCATTATCTCTGCACACCCAAGACACGTAGGCTTCGCCGCAGCTCACAGCTTCTTGTTGTGTCATCTGCATTTTTCTTCTAACAGGGCTGTATTCACAAGCGCAGAGGCCACAGGGCTGCCTGATGAAAACAAACAGTCATACAGCCTCACATGGCAACCATCTGATACTGTAAATGACACTGCAAGTATAGTGATATTACACCTGAATTATCATATACATATAAGATGCCCTCTTAATATTTGTTTGAGTGTTACACTGTGTGATACACTGCTAGTGAAGGGAGTATTTAAAGGAATATTCTGGGTTCAGTAAAAGTTGAGTTCAAATGGCAGCATTTGTGGCATGATTTTAATCACCAACAAAAAACAAAAAAAAGGATATTCCCCTCGATTTCTTTAAAAAAGGCAAAATCAGTGAAGCACTTACAATGGAAGCAAATAGAGCCATTTTTGAGGATTTATGCAGGAATGTGAAGTTAATTTTTATAAAAGCACATATTAATTCTTAGATATTTTAAGGTTAATGTTTTCATACTAAAATCGTGTTAAGCTTGCTGTGAAAACCCCCTTTTGGAACCTTTATTTTTTTAAGAGCATGGCATAATGTTGAGCTTAACTTGTAGTGAACCTGGATCATTTTTTAAAATGTATTTCATGAATTCTACAGGATGTAATATTTGGTTACACCACAATATTTATTTATTATTTTTCTTCTTCAAAAAAAAAAAACTTCTAAAAACTAACACTAGCTTCTCTATTCTTTTTTTATTCTATCTATTTATTTTCTTTTTTGTTTATTATACAATTAACAAAAGCAAAAAATGCCTCTAACACTACCTTGCTCTATTCTTTTTCTATTCTGATTTCTTTTTATTTATTATATAATTGAAAAACCCTTGCTACGTGTACTATGTTAAGCTGAGGCTTGTTATAGCACTTGTGTATCATTGCTCTTTTGTTGATTTTGATTGCTTCCATTGTCCTCATTTGTAAATCGCTTTGGATAAATGCGTCTTCTAAATGACTAAATGTAAATGTAATAACAGCTCGTAACTGGGGCAATATCTTCCAAAAGCGCACCTTTGTACCAAAAATCTAAACTTAGGTTGTATATTTGTACCCTTTGAGCATACTCCCCCAATTTTACCCCTAAAGGTAAAATTTTCTGAGAGTCTAGAGGAGCTCACAAAATCTAGTCAGTACTCATTACAGATTCTCACTTCAGTGTGCAGGGTCAGCATAATGTACAGTATGAAGAATAACACACCCATTAATTTGGAAAGATTGAATTAGAAAATCTGCCAATGTCTTGCAGTTGCATCATGGTATGATTGAAACTCAAGTGTGCAAGTCTACACAGGTGCAATCATGACAGAAGGTGTTGTCTGAGAGATGGAAGCAAGTGTTAAAGTGCGCTGACATAAGGACTGAACTGTGTGGATCTTAAGTACCTTGCTAAAAGCTCACAGTATTTTCCCAGAGTGCCTCATATCATCAGCACAGGAGCACCGAAATCTGTGATTTATTGTGTGAACTGAAATTCAATCACGTTAAGTAGAGGATTGTGTCGGGCGCCTTTGCTGGATAACAAAAAACAAAAAAAAGGATATTCCCCTCGATTTCTTTAAAAAAGGCAAAATCAGTGAAGCACTTACAATGGAAGCAAATAGAGCCATTTTTGAGGATTTATGCAGGAATGTGAAGTTAATTTTTATAAAAGCACATATTAATTCTTAGATATTTTAAGGTTAATGTTTTCATACTAAAATCGTGTTAAGCTTGCTGTGAAAACCCCCTTTTGGAACCTTTATTTTTTTAAGAGCATGGCATAATGTTGAGCTTAACTTGTAGTGAACCTGGATCATTTTTTAAAATGTATTTCATGAATTCTACAGGATGTAATATTTGGTTACACCACAATATTTATTATTTTTCTTCTAAAAAAAAAAAACTTCTAAAAACTAACACTAGCTTCTCTATTCTTTTTTTATTCTATCTATTTATTTTCTTTTTTGTTTATTATACAATTAACAAAAGCAAAAAATGCCTCTAACACTACCTTGCTCTATTCTTTTTCTATTCTGATTTCTTTTTATTTATTATATAATTGAAAAACCCTTGCTACGTGTACTATGTTAAGCTGAGGCTTGTTATAGCACTTGTGTATCATTGCTCTTTTGTTGATTTTGATTGCTTCCATTGTCCTCATTTGTAAATCGCTTTGGATAAATGCGTCTTCTAAATGACTAAATGTAAATGTAATAACAGCTCGTAACTGGGGCAATATCTTCCAAAAGCGCACCTTTGTACCAAAAATCTAAACTTAGGTTGTATATTTGTACCCTTTGAGCATACTCCCCCAATTTTACCCCTAAAGGTAAAATTTTCTGAGAGTCTAGAGGAGCTCACAAAATCTAGTCAGTACTCATTACAGATTCTCACTTCAGTGTGCAGGGTCAGCATAATGTACAGTATGAAGAATAACACACCCATTAATTTGGAAAGATTGAATTAGAAAATCTGCCAATGTCTTGCAGTTGCATCATGGTATGATTGAAACTCAAGTGTGCAAGTCTACACAGGTGCAATCATGACAGAAGGTGTTGTCTGAGAGATGGAAGCAAGTGTTAAAGTGCGCTGACATAAGGACTGAACTGTGTGGATCTTAAGTACCTTGCTAAAAGCTCACAGTATTTTCCCAGAGTGCCTCATATCATCAGCACAGGAGCACCGAAATCTGTGATTTATTGTGTGAACTGAAATTCAATCACGTTAAGTAGAGGATTGTGTCGGGCGCCTTTGCTGGATGCGAGTAAGCATCCCGGCCGAGCCACCCAATGACCCACACCAGACGCAGAGCTTCAGTCTCTCCGTTTATTCAATAAAACTCTTTTGTCCATTAACATGGATGCCAACAGCTTACAAGAACCAGAGTAACAGAGTCTAAGTGGGTCTTTCGAGGGCACGATTCACCCTTTAACCCCATCTCAGTCTTCAGGACTCCTGTCCTTGAACCTTGTTGCCTACCACACAGATGGACTGCTACAAACCACACTAACCCTAAAGGCAGGAATAAGACAGTGAGTTAAGCACACATGTAGAACATCACATTCAGGGTTGACATGGGCTCTACTGCATCAGTGGCGCTCAATACCGCTCATCTGTCCCAGCTAAGAATAGAGCTACACTGAGATAAGCCGTATTGTCACTTCATATTTAAGTTCAGGATTCTGGTTCACCATCCTTAAAAATCTTTCCTGGTTTGGTCTCAAGATGCCAGGGTTGGGCAAAATTCAAAAATTAACAAAATCGTATTCCTTTCCACTCATGAGTTTGAATTTAAATAGAATTTCCCACACCCTACATGAATTTGAATTGGAATGACAGGAAGAGGAATGTATTGAATTGTAATAAAAAAAAATTACACAGTGAATGCATCCTGGAAAAATAATGTTCTTTCATCCATCCATCGTTCTCTGTCTGTGAGGCCAACAAACCCTCAATCTTCAAGACTTCTTGGCAAAACTTTAAAAAAAAAGGCTTTGACAAGCTGTACAGTTTTTTTTGTGACACATGAACTAATTTGAATTACAGTTAATTTTTAATTCAAAATCCCAATTCAGATTTAGGATTTGAATTAGAATTTAAAATTCAATTCTGAAGAGAGCACAACCCTGCAAGAGGCAGCACGGTTTGACAGATAAAATCGTGTTATTGATATGAGAAAAGAGACAGTGATGGGCAGATTGAGCAATCATAGTTTTAGGACAGCAACAAATAATAGATAAAAGCCATCCAGTCCACTAATGAAGACATATGTGGTGTCAGAGACATCATGGAGCTCATTTGTGATGTGAAGGACATCGCTCTATCACCACTCTTCTCTGAGAGTGAGTAGGCCTGTATGATGACACTAACAAAAATGAGTTATTGCAACACGGCAAAACAGATGTTGACCTCTCGTTTTCCCCCCCCCCCCCCCCCCCCCCCCCCCTATTTTGTTCCTTCATTTGGTTGATTTTTTTTTCAGTGACTTGTATTGCAAAAGTCTTTGCTCCAGGCAAAATGCTATTTTGTATTAGTAAGGTTAAGGCTATCAGTCATTCACAGAATTGACACAGAAGGTGACATCGGTACGATTTAGAAATGACATTTGCCAAACGTGACATTCCTCAGTCGCCCATCGATTGGCATACATTGGCGCCAAACCTCAGTTTACAAAATACAAAACAGAACATAGAACATCCACAGAGGTACTTGTACAATGAACATGCTACTAACGGATTGAGGAAAAGCACAGCGGGTAGATACAAGGGGTCTGGATAGGGTCCAAAAATATAATCATGTGAAACTAATAAAGAAGCAACAATCAGAGTGGTCTCTCTTCAAGCAGACGTCTGTCTTCTTTGTTTCAGCAGGCATGCGGTGGTTAAACTTTAGAGAAAATATAAACAATATCTATATATACATGACTGTTTAAAACCATTCTAAACTGTAAAATGAAAAGTAGTTGTAAACATGCACTTGTAACCAAACCGCCGTTCTTTAAACACCAGACTGTCACGCAGGATAAACCATCTGTCCAATGACCACAGGAACAATGGGGCTCTTTTAGCCAAATCCACCATTAACTTCTATGATAAACTGACTCACTGGCTGGAGGTGAACGTCTGTTCTGTGGTCATATGGAGAGATTAGCATTTTTAGGACACTGGCGTAGCTTCTGCGGTTCAGTGTTCTTTAAAGGGAACGTTAACCTGCTAACCCTAAAGTCGACACCTGAACTTTAAGTCAATCTGACCCCAGTTCTGTATTGGTGAAATATATATATATACAGTTCCAACACAGACCTTTGCGCCCTACGGCACACTGTGAAAGCATCTGATGATCACTGCATGTTGATCTATATCAGGCAACTCTGCCTGATGGCTACAGTCAATCATGGGACCCATTAGCTAATCTCTTATACTATATTAAGTTATACCTTTAAACACATTCATATATATGCACACAAGGCTCCTGGATTATATGAATACTGACACATAGTGGGCATCTTTAAGTTAAATACTCTTTACGGGCCTTCTCAGAAGGTCACTGTTGTTGACCGTTAACCGTAAGTAACTTCCGTTCTCTGCATTCATCTGGGCCGCTTTCACACCCGCTTGACTGTCGACCTGAAATTGCGAGCTGATGTTTTCATGCTGCAATTAGGAATAGTGTTTCACTCCTTGAAATAGGAAGTTAAATTTAGGCTCTGTCCATGCAGCAGTAAATCAAACCCCACTGCAGTAGCTTGTTGTGACAGACGAGGACCAGAGGATTCAGTGTTAATACCAGCGCTGGATCGATTTCAGCCCGCCTCTGAATGGAGATGCTACAGTGAAGAGACTTTCTGTTTTCTCAGAAATATGGAGCTATTTTTTTCTTAAATTGTTTCTGTAACAAAATATAACAATATTTAATTTGTTGACATTAGTTAATGCATCATGAGCTAACAATTAAGAATATTTTTACAGGATTTATCCTGGTCAATGTTAATGTCTTCATATATTCATGGATTTTTCAGGTTGTATTACATTATTTAACATAATATGAATATACATGAAGTAACAATGAACAATAGTATACATTTATGTGGTGGAACTGAACTTGAACCAAGCAATTCAATTTATGAATTAAAGTTAAGCGAGATTATTAAATTCTGTAAATATACTTTCAGTGTTAGTTGTTGACATCTAATGCATTAACAAATGTTAACAAATTAATTCTTGTCTTAAAGTGTTACTATTATGTCCTTAATGTTCCTTTTGTAAAAAAAATGCTTAAAACTGGCCAAAACTGGTTTGACGGTCTTAGCTGGTATAAGACTTGTTCACACCAAGACAAATGTTTAGTGCGAAAAATTCTGTTTTTCAGAAAGATGTTCTAATCTGTTTTTGAACAGATTGCATTATCAAGAAAACTAGCCAACCAATATGATTCTCACTTTTTTGATCACATGCCCTGAGTCGCTGCTGTTACATAAAACTCATTTAAGCGCCACCTACTGTCATAGAGTGAAGTTGCATTTTTCATTCAGTCATTCTTTCATTTTTAGCATTGGTCTGAACAGACAAATCACATGTGAAAACTGGAACGAATTTCTGTGCCGTACATTCGTGTTGGTGTGAAAAGACAATTAAAATGGTCTTAAGATGGTCTTCAGCTAGTCTAGCTGGGTTACCTGCAAATCTCCCAGTTGAATAATTCTCAAACCCCTCTGAATCTAGCCAACAGATGCGTAAGATGTTTTTTTATCGACAGAATCTACTCCCAAACCTAATGGTATGCTATTTTGATTTGGCTTAAAAAATATGATAAAATCATCATATTATTGCAGAAATTGCTACGATATAAATGCTCATTGGTAAAACTGCTTTAGTACACTAATTCTCTCTTCTAAGGGTTTTCTAAACTTATACTGCATTTTTGAGACCTTAGGTCCATTCTCCACGCTGAACGCTAGCACTGTTGTTTTAGAGGGCAGTACGGGATTAAATAAACATCCAGCTAACTATAACAAAACTTGCACTGGTCAGTCTTGCGGCCTGAGGGTGAACACCAAAACTGCCTGGAGCAAACACCAGAAGCTGAAATGTTTAATCTCTTTCAGGCCAGTCTAACTGATCCCTGTCAGCAGACCCCCATAAACATCTTCATAATGGATGAGAATGCTGTTTCATCTCTTTAGTGGTGGCATGTCGCAGGGCCTTGGAGAGGCACTGGAATGAGTGCTTTGCATGCACTGATGTATAATTCAGTAAGCTCCTTTAGGAGGAAATTTTGTTCCCTGGTCCTGCTAGGCTAAGCCAGGGCCCAGTGACGTCCATATGTGCGCCACCAACACTCATGTGAAGAACATTATCGTCCTAGGTTGTCTCTCGCTCTCCTTCTCTTTTCACTTGAACACACTTCTTTTCCTTTTGCTGGGCGAGTCTCTTGCTTTTCTGGTCCTCTCTTCCTCTCTTTGAAATTGGCAGTATCTTCTGATGAGCCATCTCAAGAGGAGGGAGAGGGCACACAGTGTGATCCCAAGGCAGTGGCCAACTGGTAGGGGGGGATTTGGTTGGAATTGAGTCATAGCTTACAGGTCACAAGCCTGTGATAAGACGTTCTGGATGATAAGACACAGGAAGTGGTCATGACACTCAGAGAGGGTCTGTTCAACCGGTTCAGCCTGTGAATATCAGGCTGTGTTGGGAGATGGGGTCCACTAGAGATCCATTACAGTGTTGTGTTTGTATGATTGTATTGAGTGTTGTGTTTGAAAGGTCTCTTCTCTTTGGGTCCCACCTCCCAAAGATGAAGAATTAGCTGAGGAAGGTGGAGATGCTTGAGTGTATGATTGTAGAAAAGTGGTTGATTTTTGGAGTCCCACATCTAGTCCCGACTTCTGTTGCGCTTTTTGAAGAAGAAGAAGGTTTTCTGTGGCGGTCCCAGCAGCATGGGCACCTGGTTCTTATGTGTGATCCGTATCTGCAGGAAAGAAGACAAGATTACTCTCTGAAGACAACCAAATCTGAACATTTACTCACTGTTTTAAGCAGTTGTCTGGTTCACATTCAGCAAATGAGATGACTGAAGTCACACATGTCCAGATTAACAGGCACAAATTTGAGAACGTAAGAGCTGACCTTGAAACTGAAATAACATCCCATATTCCCCTCTGCACAGTTGGGCAAATTAGAGAGGACTAAAAGCACAACGGCACACTTTTTTTTAGAGCTTGCGCTGATAGAGATGTATATATAGCGGAGGACATTGTGTTGGTGCTATGTGCAGATGGAAAGCTGCATGTTTAGTCCACTCTCTTAATGACATAATAAGTCAATGTAAGGGTGTGACATGACAGTGTTTTAATTAACAGTCTGCTCGCTGGGGTGGGTGAGTGTACAAAGCTGCAACAGACCGGAGGAGGCAATTTTCTGAGATGGAGAAAAAGGTCCTGCTCTGAACTGAAACCTATCATTGAGCATTGGGTGTATCTGACTTCACATTACATCACATGCTCTTGTGAACTTTAAGAGCAGACAGAGACAGTGGTCTCTTTCTAAAATATGTTTTTTATTTATAATCTTTTGCCACTTGGATGTGGTAATGCAGTTATTCCATTGCAACTTCACAGAACCAACAAGTACTTGCATAAAAAAACGTACATCTTGAATGCAGTGTGAAAGCATCTGCCAAAGCATAAAAGTAAATGTAAATAGAAAAATATGAAAAAGCTGATTTGAACTCTTTTATGTTAGTGGACTCAATGCCGTGAGGCCATTTGGCATCGTATTTTGGGTTGTTTGGCAGAAAACTCCACTTGGAAAGCTGATCTGGACTGTGAGGTGAGACTTGTGCAATTAATGATGTATTGTGACCCAATTGTATCATGGGTCGGACTCAAATATACAATATTAAATGAGATCTTTGGCGTGGAATCGAACTCAGGTTTGGACCAAGCAATTAAAGGCTAATAAAATCAGCCTTAAAGGGATAGTTCACCCAAAAATGAAAATCACCCCATGAATTACTCACCCTCATCCCATCCTATGTTTATATGACTTTTTTCTTTCCGACAAGTACCATTGGAGTTATATTATAAAAATGTCCTGGTTCTTCCAAGCTTTATAATGGCAGTGAATGGGTGTTGAGATTTTGAAGTCCAATAAAGTGAATCCATCCATCATACTCCATACGGCTCCAGGGGATTAATAAAGGCCTTCTCAAGTGAACTGATGCATTTGGGTAAGAAAAATATCCATATTTAAATTTTATAAACATAATCTCTAGCTTCCACTAACTGTCGTACACATTGTTCACAATATCTCAAGAACCAAGTTTTTTTTACAGCAAAGGAAAACCAGTCTCCTCTTGGTTTATATTGAAATCATCCGACATTTTTCTTTACAAATCCTTATTTTGTTCTTGTAATTCTTGGCCGGTGTTTTTTTTTTTTTGCTCTCTCCTCTGCACTTCCGCGTTCGTCACTTCTCACCGGAGCTTAAACTATACATCATCCGCTGGAACGGCACTCTCTCGTGAACGCATGTATGACAGTTAGCAGAAGCTAGAGATTACGGTTTATAAAGTTTTAAGTATGAATATTATTCTTACCCAAATGCATTGATTCGCTTCAGAAGGCCTTTATTAACCCTCCAGAGGCGTGTGGAACACTTTTTATGATGGATGGATGGATGCACTTTATTGGACTTCAAATTCCCGATCCCCATTCAGTCATTATAATGCTTGTTAATATAACTCCGATTGTACTTGTCTGACAGAAGAAAGTCATATGCACCTAGGATGGCTTGAGGGTGAGCAAGTCACGAGATAATTTTAATTTTTGGGTGAACTATCCCTTTAAGGTGCAGTCACATTAGTGAAATGTCTTGTCTTGTTTAATTACAGTGTTGGATTGGCTGGTATGGGTCATGAAAGAATCTGTGTTTCAGACATTTACATAAAAAATTGTAAACGAAAGCCAAATCAAATGAGCTGACCGTGCATGGAGGCTGCATCCACGGTTCTCCATCAATCTGCATGGGCAGCAGACGGGACGTCCTGTGGATGGAGAGACAAGGACAGAGGAAAAAAAAGACAGAGCTGTTACGGGTCAGGTCACTGACCAGGCAGATCGCGGGCACGAGGCTCCTATACAACACTTTTCCTAGACGGCTCTGAACACTGTGCTCTTTGTTCCCACAGCCCTGTTCCCAGTCGGGCCCCTTACTCTCTAAACTAACACACTCACACAGTTCAGCACCTCTATTCCCACATACACACAGTTACAAAAAGTTAGTTTAGTCTTTTCAGCAGGGCCACTACAAGTTAAAGCAACACAGCATGGGAGAACGACAATGATGAATGCGTTATTAATGCCTATTAAGGAAAGTGTTAGGTCGTGGGCAGAACGACCCTGTGTACAGGTGAGGAAACGGCAGCAAAAATTGTGAATAATCACCTCGCTTCAATTCAGAACTAACTGTTAGGGTCATTATGAGTGTTCAATGTAGCGAAGCAGGCCGGGGCAACACAAACTTGTGAACTAGCACCTCAGAAATGATAAGTCTCAACTGGTTCATTAGCATACGTCAGGACTGAGCAGTGTGTGTTTAGACATGCTACAAACATCATTATTCAACAGTACGAGCGAGTCCAGAATGTTAGAGCTGTTGGCAAAGCGAGTGACAGCAGGTCAAAGGTCTGATTTACTAGCTGCATTGGCCAAGAGAAGACGTCCTGCTGAGGGGGAGGGGGAAGAGAGATGTTTCAGAGCCATGGACACAAGTCATCAGAGTGTTTGCCTATGAGTTGGACCAATACTGAACATTTAGTCAGTGTATGTGGACAGGCACGAACTGCTGACCTGATGGTGACACTGGAACACTGTGCAAGACGCCGCCCAGCACTCTTGAGACCTGTGTAGATCTGACCCATCTCGATGGCTCCCTCCAAACCCACCACCTCCAGAAGCTGATCACTCAGATCTGTTTTGCCAGAGAAGGAAAGACAAATAGATTCATGTTTCATTTAAGTATCAACTTATCTACTCAACTATCTAAAATCCCTTAGGAGAACTAAATGGAGAAGAAATTATTTATTGTTAGTTAACTTGGATGTCATGGCACAGATAATTTGTGACCCTGGAGCACAAAACTAGTCTTAAGTTACTGGGGTATATTTGTAGCAATAGCCAAAAATACATTGTATGGGTCAAAATTATTGATTTTTCTTTTATGCCAAAAATCATTAGGCCCTTAAGTAAAGATCATGTTCAATGAATATATTTTGTAGATTTCCTACTGTAAATATATCAAAATTTAATTTTTGATTAGTAATATGCATTGCTAAGAACTTCATTTGGAAAGATTTAAATATTAATATCAATATTTAGATTTTTTTTGCACCCTCAGATTCCAGATTTTCAAATAGTTGTATCTCGGCCAAATATTGTTCTATCCTAACAAATCATACATCAATGGAAAGCTTATATATTATTGTTTCTCAATTGAAAAAAATTACCCTTATTTACATGATCACATTTGGTCTTGTAAGAACCTGATGACAATTTCATAATAAAATCTTTTGATTGCATATTTTGAGAGCACAGTTTGTGATGTCATTAAATGTAAAGTTCACCCAAAAATCTAAATTCTGTCATCATTTACTACATTGATTAACACATACACAGCGCACATCAAATATGGTCAACGGAAGCTCCACCATACTTCACTGACATGAAGCAAGCATGTTTGACCTTTCATTTATCATATTTGATGTGCTCAAATTATGCGCGCTGATCAATGTTTACATGTTAATAATCTAAATTAAATCTGTTCATTATAAAATGTGATTGGATCTTTTCTGAAGACATGGATTAAACAGCATTCCTATGGACTTTTTTCATGATCTCTTTATGGTTGTATGGACTTTCAGTAGAGACAAAAATCTCTAAGGTTTCATTAAAGATGTCTTAATTTGTGTTTCAAAGATCAAAAAGTCATACAGGCTTGGAACACGAGGGGGAGTAAACAGAATTTCCATTTTTGGGTAACTCTTTAAGACCTCTTTCAAAAAGAGAAACATGCTGAGAATGCTGGGGGACTAAACAATATGATAACCATAAGATGTAGGGGAAAAGTTTCAATGTATTCTCAATTCTGCCTCATTGCTGTCTAGGATAAACAACTGCGATAAAAGAGGTATTTTTTTTATTATGGCAAAGGAAGAATAGTAAAATCATATAGTTGAATCTAAATTGCATTTTAAAAACCACAAAGTAAAATGAAATTCAGCTGGTAGTATGAGAGAAAATGAGCATAGACCTACAGGGGAAAAGGCATTGAGGTAAGTGGTTAAGCCTACTAGCAGGCTCAGCTTTAGTAAATGCTTGTGGAACATTGTTATCCCTTTACTCACTCATTAATTTTCTCTCATCTCACACTAGCACACACAATCGGGTCAGGGCAGCAAGTGTCCCATCCACACACACACAGGGGAAATGATTATATGTCTGTTGCAGAGTAGGAGAATCAGGCCCACTGAATGAGTGATTTATAAAAGCCTCTTTATTTAAAAAAAGCCTCCTTCTGTGAATCATTATTCAAGAGCCAATGCAATCAAATCAGTACATGAAGAAGTGGATATTACATGAAACGTCATCTCAAGAGTGTGAATGCAGCATCTAGAGCTGATAATGGAACACACAGATCCAGCACTATTTTAGTATTATTTATATACTATCATTTTTAAAATATACTTTCAGTTTTCAGTAATTTTTTGTGCTTTTGTCATTTTTACAAATGTATTGAAATGACTATTTAGGTTTAATTGATTTTTATTTCAAGTTTAGTTTTAGTTGTATAATCAAATTTAAGTTTTTCATCCAATATTTCATTTTGGCTTTAATTAAATATACAAAATTCCTCAAAGTCGTTTCTTTGATGATTCTTGGAAGGTTCCTGGAAGAACTGTTGACAGTATTTCGAGTTCTTGCAGGAACATATGGGTTCCATTGTTACCAGTGTGTTACCAATCTGAGACTAGTGCTAAAAACGCTGACATGTTCTAAGAACTTGGTCCTATGTTCATCTTCATTTGCAAAATAGAAGCAATTAAAATGAGAGTTTACTAAAGCTATATCAAAGACTGAGAATTCATTCTCAAGAAAATGAGGCACGCATACTACTACACTGCAATCAAAAAAGCCATGTAATAGAAATCTCTCTTCTCTTTCATACCCCATCCATTCTAAAAGTTGACCCACATTAATGGCCCATCAGTGGAAGCTTTAGCTTGCTGTTCAGTGGATGGATGCACAACATCCACACAACCAGTTCAAGCCAAATGTACAGAGCGATCTGTCAAAGAAATGTTTCAAATTTACTCATGCTGGGTCCGCCTATAAAATTCAAAGCTCATCCAAGTCTATCATTAACAAAAAGTTCTCTGATGTGTGACATGTACTTAAAGGCCCATCTGCAAACAGCTTATGTTTACTCCCATCAGCTGCCTAGAATCCAGACAGGCAGCAATGGTTTGTTTAGATGTAAATGTATGTTGTTTAACACAGTGTAAATACTGTTAATAATTTCACAATGTCACCTGACAGAACACAGACACACTTTTGCAACCCAGCAGGAAATTGTTGGCTGGCTTATTCTAGTCTTATGAGATAGAGGCTTGAGCAAGGACAATGATGCAAGTTTGACTCCATAAAACGTCACACACGATGCTGACCAGACAGAAATAACATCCGAAACGGACAGAGTTTGACTTTGGTTTACAATGAATGAGGTCAAAATATCAAGACAAATATGGATATCATACTAAAATATTTTGGTTAAACTTTACAAGAAAGTTCAACATGTAAACATTAGTTAATGCATTGGGTATCATGAATGAAAAAAAAAGGACAATAGTTCTTACAGCATTTCTTAATCTAATTTTAAGAATGAACATAAAATAATGTTTTTATACAGCTTGAAATGTAAAAAATATATTAAAAAGTATTGTTTGTTGTTAATTCATGAAATTTTATGCATTGACAAATTGAACTTTTTATGAACTGTAACCAATTTTGGTACAGTGGTACAAATTATAAAAAAATAAATAAATCTGGGCAACACTTTACAATAAGATTCCATTAGTTAATGCATTAACTACCATTAATTAACAACGAGCAAGAAATTTGGGTCACACTTTATTTTAAGATCCAATTCTCGCTATTAACAAACCATTAACTATGACTTTTGCCTCAGCAAACGTCTAATTTGCTGCTTATTATTATTTAGTAGGTAGTTGTTAAGTTTAGGTATAGGGATGTAGAATATAGTCATGCAGAATATGTTATTAATAGGCATGCTAATAAGGAACTAGTTAATAATGTGAACTGGTCCCTATACTAAAGTTTTACAGAAATGTGCAACAGTATTTTTTAATCCTTGATAACATTATTTAATAAAAAAAACACCTATACATTGTTGGTTCTTGTTAGCTCAGAGTCAGGACCATTAAATATTAAAGGGGTCATATGATGTTGCTAAAAAGAACATTATTTGGTGTAATGAAATGTGTTTATGTGGTTTAAGGTAAAAAAACCCCATTATTTTCCACATACTGTACATTATTGTTTCTCCTCTATGCCCCACCTTTCTGAAACACGTAGATTTTTACAAAGCTCATCGTTCTGAAAAGCGAGGTGTGCTCTGATTGGCCAGCTATCCAGTGCGTTGTGATTGGTCGCATACCTCAAGCGTGTGACGGAAATGTTACGCCCCTTACCATACTGTGATGCCATGTCCCGGCGCGACGAGACAAAACCAATAAAACCCATTACAAACGAGGCATTTGTTGCATCCAGTGGGGACATAATTACGGATTATAATGACTTATACTGTCTTTTTACGCGCTGCGTTGCATCGCGCCGCATAAAAACATTACATTTATTATAAAGGTCACGTCTTTTGAATTCACTCAGAACCATACAAACTACACAAAGAAAAGGAAAAATTCAAGCAAAGGAATTTCAGTGTTACTGATTCTGTAGGTTAAGACAATAAATTCAGCAGCTGTGAATATTGCATTTACACAGGGAATAAGTCAGTGAGTCACTGTCAAGTTTAAATATTTCACAGAGCAAATTTCACGGCACATATCACAAAACTTGTCCTCAGTGAACGTGGCCACCTTCTAAACTGCGCTAGTACACTCCAGGAACGCCTACTAGCTCAACAAGGACATCTGTGAGGAGCTTCAATTCATTTCATTAAGCAGAGGCCTGCACATTTCAAAAAGAAAGTAATAACGATTGCATATTCTCCAAATTTTGTTAAAGATTTTACATCGCAAATCTTAAAAACTTCAGGATGTCAACTTAAAATGTCAACTTAATCAACTAACCCTAAACCTAACAGTCTACTAATACTCTAACGAGAGTTAGTTGACATGTAGTTGAAGAGTTACTTAGTTAGGAGAATGTTCAAAGTGGGATTAGCGAATTAAAATTGTAGTGGGCTTTTTTTTTCTCAAGGCTCTTGATACTGCTGTGTGATAGTTTTCAGCATGTGGTATGACTTGTGAATCTCTTTTGTTGAGTCATAACCTGGCTGAAAAGAAAAAGCTGCCTGCCAGTGTTTATAAAGTGTTTATTGATTGATGAGAAGTGGAGAGGTCTGAACCTGCCTGACTGTGCAGCTTTACCGGGGGATATTGTGACTCTCCTCCTCTAAAAGGTCAGACAGGAGAGGTTTGCTGAGAGGTGAACAAACCGTATGCTTCGCTTGGAGGGCTATGAAGAGCCCCAACAGAGAAATCTGTGCCTTGTATTCTGTATCCACCTCCACAATGCCACTATTTGACAAGCATGTCAAAGATCTTGATGCGTCCTGAGCTCTATACATCTCAGGAGTTTTCCTAGAAACAATAATAGGATTGAGAGCTGTAAGAAGAAAAGAAGGAGGCAAAGAGGGCAGATTAGGACTTCAGCACTGACACTATGAAGTGAAAGTGACACGGGTGACAAACGGCTCTCTAACACCCAAAACTGCAACTATATTCAGCATCACACGGATCTACATGGACTCTGCACTCACAGACATATGTGAACACTAATTTGCCTATTTCTGCAAAATTCAAATGGTTGTCTTTCAGTAAAAAATTTTATGCTCATCAAGGATGTATCTATTTGATCAAAAATACAGAAAAAAAATTAATTTTGTGAAATATTATTGCAATTTAAAAAATAACAGTTTTCTATTTTAATATACTTTAAAATGTAATTTATTTCTGTGAAGCAAAGCTGAAATTTCAGCATCATTACTCCAGTCTTCAGTGTCACACGATCCTTCAGAAATAATTCTAATATGCTGATTTATTATCAGTGTTGAAACTGTTGTGCTGCTTAATATTTAGTTTGGGAACTAAAAAGTGATAGTAAAGACTTATGCTGTTAGAAAAGATTTCTATTTTGAATAAATGCTGTTGATTTTAACATTTTATTCATCAAAGAATCAATGGAAAAAGCAGGTTCCAAAGAAATATTAAGCAGCACAACAGTTTCAACACAGATTATAAATCAGTATATTAGAATGATTTCTGAAGGATCATGTGATACTGAAAACTGGAGTAATGGCTGATGAAAATTCAGTGCTGTGTCACAGAAATAAATTATATTTTAAAGTATATTAAAATAGGAAACCAATATTAGAAATTGCAATAATATTTCACAATATTACAGTTTTTTTCTGTTTTTTTGATCAAATAAATACAGCCTTGATGAGCATAAGAGACCCCATTAAAAAACATTAAAAATCTTACTGAACCCAAACTTTTTACCGGCAGTATATATATTATTTTTTAAAAGGCCGATCTCTAATTATTGGCTGACTTTAAAATTCTGTTCTAACTTGTCTAAATAAATGTAAAACATAAAACACTAAAAACTAAAATCAGTGAATTCAGGTATCACAAATTTATAATGTACTGTACAAAAAAATGGACATTCATTCTGAGAATTGCTAAAGATTAAATTTAAGACTGTTATTCAATTATTAGTATTTTAAAGATGAACTTTTAGTGTGCACTACATGAATCTAAATGTAAAAATAAGGAAAATGCACATCTAAATAAACAGTTAAATATGCAATATTGACTGCTAAATGTATATACTTTTTTAAATGTACAAGATGCTTTACATTTTTAATTTACAGAGATGACAACAAATGACTGGGATTCAGGAAATGTTATAAGCCAGATTCAAACTCAATCTGCTGTATAAGCACCATTCCTTAGTGTTTCATAGTGTGTGCTTTAGCAGCTGGGATTTTTTTTTCATTTTTTGCAAACAAAATACAGTCAACCAGCTATTATGAAAATTCTGTAAATCACTGTAAAACGACAAGTAATAATATATTCACATATGCTGTATGCTATTATTCAACTGTGTATTTACTGTCAGCCTTGTCTTTTGTTTCATGGAGCAAACGTATTATTATCAAACACACAGCCTCTTGTCTTGTTTGTTACCCCAAAAGCAGCAAATAAAATAATAATAAAGAGAGGGAGGGAGCCTTATTTTCCTCACGACACAAATGTTTCCCGCTCTGTCAGGTCTGGGCTTTCTTATTCCAGGCAGCGCATCACAGTGAGGCAGTGCTAAGAATAGCTCCCAAACGCCTTCTTATGTAACCGTGTCAAAATGCATTGTGTGGAGGATATTAAGTCCTGGCCAAGCAGAGTCTTGTTGAAGGTATAGAACAAATAACAGTGATCTAAACAAATTACATGATCCTCACTGACCGTGTTTATCATAGAAAATGACAAACTTTAGTCGTTCACTGCAAGCCCATTCTCAGTTAATGAAGTCAGTCAGTGAACACTACTGAGGTCAGCATACTCTTCAACACTGACATTTTCAAAGTCACTCGCATATTAGAAAACAAAAAAAGTGAACCTGCATGTGAAGCTCACACTGTTCAGACGCTTGAATGTGCATTGCACACGCTGACAACCATTCTTCTTACTTTGTCTGCGGTCACCTTGCACTTTCTGACCGGAGAAGAGACCCGACACCCTGTAAAGCTGCTTTGTGATGCCTATACCATTAGTAAAAAAAGCAGAAAGAGCCATGAAACGGGTTTATAAAGGAGCTGTCAGAAGACACAAAACTTTTCTTATGCGAGGGGTCTGTTGGATTCCACACGGGTGAGGTGAGGAGAGGAGATTTATTTATTGTGTTTCTGGTGGTTTCTGGCCTGTGCTGTCCCTTTGGTGTCTTGGGCTGGTAGAAGTGAAGGCAGATGGTCAGAAGGAGCTGGAGAGGTTGCAGAAGCTGTGGTAGAGGTGCGGGGGTGGACGGTCTCTTGGCACATGGACAGAGCATGAGTCTCTCAGTGTTTACAGAGCACAATCCACCCAGTATCAGCCCGTGTTACAGCTCACGCTCACTCAGAATGAGCATTCCTGCACTCGGAACTTAAGCACACTTCTCCTGCAAACTACACAGAGAAATACTGCTTTTTCTAGCATACCTCATTCCCAAGGTGGTCTTATGCACTCTTTACTGGCATACTTAAACCATGAGACTTTCTTCTCTACCATGCTTTACTCTCAGAGTCTTTGTATGCTCTATTCTCTATAAAACTTTGTCAGTGAGATTTCCAAATGCATGCTTAATTCCAAAGCATTCTTATATACTCTTCTTTAGCATACATTATTCTCAAAAACCTGTTATGAACTCTTCTGTTATGAACTTCATCCCTGATATCTCATTCACTCCTAACTAGCATATTTTATGATTGAGCTCTTCGTACTCAATGCTCTATTCTCTGGCTCTGCTTATATAAACTTTTCTACCATACATTTTAAAAAGATTCGCTATTTTCATCTTACATAGAGGGGTCATGAACTGAGAAATCTTTTGACATTTAAGAGCTCATTGTACTGTAAAAACATCCTGTAATTTTCAGAACTCAGAACTTTCTTTTTGGTCTAAAAACAACATATATTAAGGCCAGGTTGTGGAATGTGCCACTCTATGACATAATAGTGTGGCTAAACACCGCCTCTACATCGGTGCCTGTTTAGCCTCGCCCACCAATTCACACATGTAGTGTGAATAACAAGAGGCAAAAGCAGGTCTATGCAGGAACCAAACGACAAAGATGGCTCCGAAGACAACAAGATACTGTGCAGGGCCAAGCTGTGGAAAAACACAGTCTTTGCATTGCCTTCCTTCTGATCCCAACCTTAGTAAAAAGTGAATTAACTTTCTTTTTAATGAAGTTCCAGACCACATCAGTAAGAACTTGTTCCTTTGTTTACTTCATTTTACTGCAGATTTGTTTACAAAAAAGGCACATTTCGATGCAGGATTTTCAGAAAGATTGAAACTAAAAGATGATGCTTTGCCGACTATTGGATCCGACAGTAATTTCGCAACACACAAGTGTGAGTAACTTTTTTAAATTATGTGATCACTGTTGCACTGTCTGTTACTACAGTTTGATATGTAGTAGGGCTGGGCGATATGGGCAAAAATTCATATCTCGGTATTTTTTGGCCGATTTGCGATATACAGTATATATCTCTGCATTTTCATTTTTCTATTTGTATTAAAAAAATCTGTATGTAACATATATATATTTCACTTACCGCCCAATGTTATCCAACAAAACAATACACATTAAAGGTTATGAAAACAAATAAAGTGAATGTAACCATGTAAGCCTTCATTTTATGTGCAAAAAAATCACATTTCATTCTAACATTGTAACATTGCAATCTAAAAAACAAAAATAAGGCTTTTAAAGCGGAAGTTAAATTCACTAAACTAAAAAAGAAAATAAATCAGAAGCACAGAGTTGTGTTAGGCTATTTTAATTACCCCATTACAGTCACTTTACAGTCAGTGCTATCATAAAATAGACTTACTTGTAGGTAAAAAATTCTACGACACATTTATTGTCCAACTACAAATATTTCAGCAAAATTTATATTTTAGTCAAAATTATTGCGCTCCTATTTAATTGTGTTGTCTGTTTGGCACGCATGCTCGCAGCGGCGCTCGTTCACTGAAGTCTGTGAAGTTTAGCGGAGAATCCCAAAGCAGATGCCTCATGCCCTTCTGACAGAAAAATTTAAATATTTCCATGACTTTCTAACATTTACAGAAGGAGAATATACCTGTGAAATGTAAGTTATGCATTCAGGAAGACAGCACATCTCAAACACATTAAACAGTGCGAGTAGCCTATAGTGTCTCTGTCAGCGGCACATGCAGCCTTTCTGTCAGAGCATATGACGGGCCGAGCCGCTTTAACTATGCAAAACTATAAACTATACTATGTCTTACCAGTTTTTAAAGGTCTTAATATGAAGCTTGTCACATGTTTAGAACAAATTGGATTATGCACTTTCTCCGCAGCAGCTCAGTCTGTCTCCTCTGCTATATTTTCAGATGCGCTCGTATCAAACTACTGTATATCGATATAAACGGTATTGCCTCATATCGAATCGCTTATAAAGAAAATATCGATATATCGTACAAACTCGATATACCTCCCAGCCCTAATATGTACTGAGTATTTATGCGTTTTTAACCAAAATCACTATAGCGTCCATCTATGAATGATATAGGCTGTCAAACATACACAGCTGTTAGCCAATTGCGTGGGTGTTGCAGTCTTTAGACTCCTTGTTAGTGCGCCCACCTCCCATGCCGGAGACCCGGGTTCGAGACCCACTCAGAGCGAGAACGAGGTGTGACAGTGAGGACCCGGGAGAGAGGGGTTACATTTGGTGCCATGACCCGGATGGGAGTTAGGTTTAGGGGATGGGAGTTAGGTTTAGGGGGGTGAGTGTAACGGAGGCCAGCAAGTAGGTGCTGTGCACAATAATCTTAGCACTTGATTATTATTGTATAATAAACCTGGCATTGTGACTGACTTTGGAGTCATTTGTTCCTCTTTTGTAAGTCGTTTTGGATAAAACCTTCTTCTAAATGCATATGTAACCTAAATGTATAATAATAATAATAACAATAGCTATTATTATTATTATTATTATTATTTTAATTTATAGGCTAAATAAATGAGTGCACTTAAGACAGTAACATGTTTGTCATAAAAGAATTCATGAATGCTTTATTTTTAAATAACCTTTTTGGGAACTGTGTTTGTGTACTATTCATTCTTAACATATTTCATTCATTCATTCACAGACTTATTTAGGTGATTTTATTATACTAAGCTTTTCCCCCCAGAGTTAGATATGCATGCTTCACTGTTAAAGTTATTATTAAATAACTAGGCCTATTATATCATTGCATTCAGTTAGAGAGCAAAGGAATTAGGCTATAAAACACAGGCAGCGGTGTTTTATCCTATTGGTGATTAATATAAAATAAACGTTAAAAAGAAGACTATTTTGTGAGTGCGGATCATGGTCTCATAAGCTACTATGAAAAACAATGTTTAATAAACACAATACTATGCATCCCGCACCGTGGTTGAATCTGCCGGTGGGGGCGGGGCCACAAATCCATGAGTTTACATTTACAAACCCGAGGGAACGGATTGCGAAAGCGTGGGCACGGATTATGAATTTGTGGGTACGGATTCAAAAACCGAAGGTACGGTTTACAAAATCTGAGCGCACGGATTGGAAATTCGTGGGTATGGTTTATTAATCCGTGGGCACGATTTGTTAAACCGAGGGAACAGTTTAAGAATTCGTGAGTACGGTTTATAAACTGAGGGGACGGATTGCAAAACCGTCGCCACGGATTGTTTTTTTTTCTCCTACAGGTGACTTCCCGGGCTCCGTAGTAAACTGTTCTAAATATAATAAAAAATGACTTGGGATGAAGTTTGGATAACACACACTATATGTGTTAATAGATGGGCAGATATATTATTAAGATTTACCAGTGTAAAGTTTTGAATTTAGTGAACACAATGCAACCTACTGAGTATTATACAATCGGACGAGAATGGCGTTTTATAATTAAAACTGCAGTCCGTAACTTTTGGCGCTCTAGCGGTTAATAAACAGTTAATAAACTACGTCTTGCGGAAGAACATTGTAGACGGAGCTACTTCTCTCTGTTTATGTCTATGACACTGGGCTACTCCGCAGCGATTTCTACCAGAACCAGTCTAAAATAGTCTGACTATAAAAACGTATTATAGGTCTACCGTAAGTGATTCAGGATAAGCCAAAAACACGGTTTGGAAAATGGATTATTATATAAATTTAAAACACGAAAACGTTTCTGACTGCAGCTTTAAGAAAAAAAAAAATTCTTGAGGAATGTCTTCAGAATTTTTCAACAACTGCACTAAGGAACATTCGTATGAACGTTTTCCTTTAGATTTTTGTAGATTTCCTCTGCTAATTTTTTCTCAAGCATGTTCTCTACACTAGCTATAGCTTCAGCCCTGCTCCACTTACACAACATACTCCTCATGACACACTTGATTCCCATGCTTCTATTCATTCGAGGCGTTCTCATTATGTCAGTATTGTGACATGTCTTAAAACAGCCTCACGCGGCGGCAGACATTTCAGAAGCGCTACGACAAGCTTGAATGAACGATAGGTGTTAATTTTTACATTGTTTGGCATTTCATAACTTGTCATGACTCACATACAGGGGTGTGTGTTGTTCAACGAGAGCCCAACCGATTGTCTGCCACACTGCTCGTGCTCTCCTCATTATCACACACTCACTGTACGGATGCGCTATGCCAGCACACAGTCCGTTTACTAGCGTTCTGCATGCAGAAGAGCTCACCAGTCTCCCAATCTCTGTTCCCATGCCATTCACAAACAAAGCTCCTCTCACAAAGCAGGCCAACAATCACAGCTCTCATGATGCAGATCATGGGAAAGGGCCCCTCGGGCCAGAAACATCTTCAATGATTTTGAACCCCTGATGGGTGAGAGCCACTCTTCAAATGTCCATCACTCTTGCTAAAGCGAGAGCAAATCTGTCGATTGGCTTTTTTGCCACTGATCGAGCCACAGTGGAAAGTGTCCCTTTCATCCACTGAGTCACCGTTTTCCCACAATGCTCTTTGGGTGGAGAGTTTCACTTCTATTCCTGTCATGTGCGACGGGAGTGAGGAAATACAACATAAATCATTCGATCTGTGTTTACGAGGATCCGAGTGTGTGTTTTTTGTGCATGTGTGTGTTGTTGTTTGTGGGATGTAACAATGAATGGCTCCAGTGCCCTGAAATAGCCATCAGGACGAGGCAGTGTGTGGCAAGATCACTGTGGGAAGGGTGGAGCGACTTGTGTACGAGCCATAAAGAGAAAGAAAGAGGAGAGTTCAAGGGTGTGGGAAGCAGGTGAAAGGACAAAATGTCCCTCTGTGACCCTGAAATAAAGAGAGAAAAAGGGAACAGCCGATTTGAGATCAGAGATGTGGAGATGCTGTCTACCACACGAATATGGCTTCATTATTTCAGTTATTCCTGAAATACACAAACATGGAAAGAAAGCAAAAAAATCCAGAACATTCCATCCATGGTTAATTATTTTGGCAGAAATGGACATAATTTCTGCCAAAATGGCCATGTATTGTGATTAGACAGCTTTTGCATATTTTCACATAATCATTTCAAGTTATATTTAACTCATTATCATCATATGAATCTCGTCACGCACAGAATATTGAACACGCCACCATTTTTCTCAGTAAATTGGACATAATTTCTGCCAAAATGGCCATGTATTGTGATTAGACAGCTTTTGCATATTTTCACATAATCATTTCAAGTTATATTTAACTCATTATCATCATATGAATCTCGTCACGCACAGAATGTTAAAACTACAACTCTCCACTGAGGCGTGCTTTGTAACTACTACGAAATACACTATACTACTGGGTTCAGTAAGATTTTTATAGACATTTATTCAGCGTGGATGCATTAAATTAAAATTGAAATGACAGTTAAGAAATTTACATTGTTAGAAAAGATTTCTATTTCACATAAATGCTGTTCTTTTAAACTTTCTATTCAGCCTGAATCCTAAAAAAAAAAGGGTAACACTTTACTTGAAGGGGTGTGCATAAGACTGACATGACACCTTCATAATCATGACATGACACATGTCATGAATATGAAGGTTTTATGCATGTTTATGACAACTGTCATTAAGTGTCATTCGCTCAGTTATGTCATTTTTAATGCGAATATGACATTATTTGACCAAACCCTAACCTAACCCTACCCCTACCCTTACCCCTAACCATAGCCCATAACAAAGACATCTCAAGCAATGTCATCTTTGCATTAAAAATTACATAACTGAGCGAATGACACTTAATGACAGTTGTCATAAACATGCATAAAAACCCTTCATATTACGCACAAAGCAATCAAACCACTGGCCTCTCCAGTCTACTCAATACTGAAGTTATAAATAAATAGAAATAGCTTTTGTCCATATCCTGCTAGCATACACTGACACAAACACAAACACAAACATCAATTTATAATTTAACACAATAATACTGCACACAACAAAAGTCTCTTGCGAATAACAACTGGGTGTAAAATCTACAAGCCTGTGTATTTTTTCGGTGGCCTCGGACCATTATAAAGAGAAGCTTTGAAGATAATGGTGTCTTTTATTGTCTTTCCAAGCTCTTTTCTCTCTCTTTAAAATGATGGCTCTATCTGCTTCCACTGGTCTGAGAACATCAATCTAGTGATGCTGCTCTAATAAAGGAACTTCTTTCCAACGAAACCTGGCTGTATTACAGAAACTTACAGGAAAAAAGCAAATGGTTGAAATGGCAGCTAACAAGAAAAAAAAAACAGTAATCACTGCATCCACACCACTTCCAAAAGTCTACTGAAACATCCTTTGACAAAAGTGGATTTTTCAGATGTTCATGGGTATGCAAGCAAAAATATTTTACAAAAGATTTGTTTAGAACTCTACAGGTTAATGTGTTAACCATTTACAATTCTGCAATTTTGGGGAAAGAATAATAAACAATTAATTTCACGCAGTCCGTGACGGACAGATCGTTAACGGATCGATTTTGTGGTAATACAGTACATTCAAATGCTCACCTATCATTCATCGACCTCAAACATGACTTATCTTATGAAATATGTAAGTAGTAGAAACTTTATATTGGCCGCTCAATCTAATGTTAACCTAGAAAAATGTGGGTAACACTTTACTTGAAGGGGTGTGCATAAGACTGACATGACACCTTCATAATCATGACATGACACATGTCATGAATATGAAGGAGGTTTTATGCATGTTTATGACAACTGTCATTAAGTGTCATTCGCTCAGTTATGTCATTTTTAATGCGAATATGACATTATTTGACCAAACCCTAACCTAACCCTACCCCTACCCTTACCCCTAACCATAGCCCATAACAAAGACATCTCAAGCAATGTCATCTTTGCATTAAAAATTACATAACTGAGCGAATGACACTTAATGACAGTTGTCATAAACATGCATAAAAACCCTTCATATTCATGACATGTGTCGTGTCATGATTATGTAGGTGTCATGTCATGATTATGAAGGTGTCATGTCAGTCTTATGCACACCCCTTCAAATAAAGTGTAACCAAAAAATGTATCAAGGTTTCCAAAAAATATTAAGCAGCACAACTGTTTTCAACACTGATAATAAGCAATGTTTCTTCAGCATCAAATCAGCATATTATTTCACGCTGAAGACTGGAGTAATGACTGCTGAAAATTTAGCTTTGCCATAGCAGAGGTTTTAAAATGTAATACCATTTCACAATATTACAATTTTGATTGTATTTTAAATGAATAAATGCAGCCGTGTTGAGCTCTAGCATGATTTTTAAAATTCTTATTCTGACGTGAACAGTGAGAAACTATTTGAAAAAAAATTATCAATTTATTACTTTATAATACATTTTACACAACTGTTTTAACTGTTAAAGCTGCTAAACACAGTGAGAGAAAATCTAGAAAAATAACTATTAAACATCAGATCAACTCTAAAATATTAGTGCCATTTCATAAAGCAAAGCTACCAACAAATATGAATACTCCAAACCAGAGTTCAACTTTTAATAAGGTTTTTAATTTGGCAAAAAAATGCTGCCATCAAGGTATGCTAGAAACGATAGTAAAATATTGCCTACTCAATACATTTTTTTTTTTTACAATGATACTAAACTATAAATAAACATTATATATACAGCGGGTAAAATAAGTATTGAACACGTCACCATTTTTCCCAGTAAATATATTTCTAAAGGTGCTGTTGACATGAAATTTTCACCAGATGTCTGTAACAACCCAAGTAATCCATACATACAAATAAAACAAAAAAAATAAGTTCAGAAATTACGTTACGTGAAAATTTCAAGTCAACAGCACCTTTAGAAATAAATTTACTGAGAAAAATGGTGGCGTGTTCAATATTTATTTTACCCGCTGTATATATAAACAGAAAAAAATCTAGTGTAGTGGAAAGCTATTACCTACTATTACTATTAATACCCACCCAAATTTGGGAAATGCTTGTTTATTATTGGCCAAAATTAAACCTCTACAAGCTTCAGGACTGTCCAGAAAAGATTCTGTGCTAGAAGTCTAACAACACCCCTACTAATACAACAGTCACACGCAGACATCCATTAGGACCTGAGTCATGTGGAAATTGTTGCGTGGAGCGAGTGAGAGGAATTCTCTATTCATATAAACCTCAAAATACACTCCATAGAGAGGTGGAAATGAGGTCATGCTCTTACAGCTGTAAACAGCAGGCCATTTTCACAGGGTGGAACCTGTGCTATCTAAACATGCGGAGCGACTTGGCATCACCTACATCACTGGCGAGCTTTCAGAAACCCTGTAGCACTCAATCCTTAGGGCTAAATGGAAAAAGACAAATGGCTGAAAGCTAACTAACTAACAGAGTAATCACAGTTACTTTAGATGGGATGTGGCTACAGACCTCTACTGTATGCAGTGCTGGTTGAGTATTTGTGCCTGAAGGCCAGTTAAAGATTACTGATATGAGTCACACTGCTCACAGCAGCCCACTCTCTCTCCCTCCCTCCCAAACGCTCGTTCTCTTTCCATCCCTATGCTGTTCCTCAGTTCAGGAGGGCCTGGGGGTCTCCATGGTAACAGGATTCATGTGAGTTCAGTCAGTGGAGTACAGAGGAGCACAGAGAGAGGGATGGGAGAGTTGTAAATGTGAAGAGAACTCGAACGGATCAAAGAGAGAGAGAGTAGGAACAGGTGATGAACACACAGGTCGTCAAAAAAGACAGAGGTGCCTACATACATCAGAGGGCATTTCAAATTCACAACGCTGCTCTCGTAGGTCACAGCTGTCATTTACTGACGTCAGCTAAAACAAAACAAAACAAAACATCTCAAGGGTCTTGCTGCCCACGCAATGGTCATGTTGACTTAAAAGAAGAGGCCATTTATGAAAGCAACGCGAGGCCCCATTTTGAAAATATCACAGTTTTTCTAAGCATGCATACTATTGCACACAAACACTCCAGTCCCACTGAATGAAGGTGATCAAAGTATTTTTATGAGGCAGAGAAGAACTACTGAAAATAATGTCAAAAGCACTGTTTTCGTAGTACAAATAAAAAGGCAATTGTGATACAAAATAAAAAAAGAGATATTTTTGTCCTACCATTGAAAAATTTGGGGTCAGTATTATATATATTTTTAAAGAAATTAATACTTTTACTCATCAAGGAAACTTTGATAAAAAATGACAGTAAAGAGATTTATAATATTACAAAAGATTTCTATTTCAAACAAACGCTGTTCTTTTTAACTTTCTGTTCATCAAAAAGTCCTGAAAAAATTTATCTACAAAAATATTAGGCAACACAACTGTTTTCAACATTGATAATAAGAAGAAATGTTTCTTGAGCACCAAAACAGCATATTAGAATAATTTCTGAAGAATCATGTGACACTGAAGACTGGAGTAATGATGCTGAAAATTCAGCTTTGCCATCACAGCAATAAATTATATTTGAACAGTTTTTAAATTGTAATAATATTCCACGATATTAATGTTTTTACTTTATTTTTGATCAAATAAATGCTTGGTCTTAGTGAGTCTTGGTGAGCATAAGACTTCTTTAAAAAAATAAAATAAAAAAATGATTACAGACTCCAAACATTTAAATGGTAGTGCATGTTTTACAATTTTTTAAATCTCACTACACTATGACACTGCATTTTAGCTAAGAGGTTTTCAGCCTTTTCAGAACCAGTGTCCACAATACAGCTCAATTCAAAGACATACAGAATAAAAAAATGAATATTTTCTTAGTAAAACTTTTTAATTAAAAAACAAAAAAACAAAACTTTTTTGCATGTTAAAGGGGTCATATGATGTTGCTAAAAAGAACATTATTTTGTGTATTTGGTGTAATGAAATGTGTTTATGTGGTTTAAGGTTAAAAAAACACATTATTTTCCACATACTGTACATTATTGTTTCTCCTCTATGCCCCGCCTTTCTGAAACGCGTCGATTTTTACAAAGCTCATCGGTCTGAAAAGCGAGGTGTGCTGTGATTGGCCAGCTATCCAGTGCGTTATGATTGGCCCGAATACCTCAAGCGTGTGACGGAAATGTTACGCCCCTTACCATACTGTGATGATGCCCTGTCAGGCCGGAGCGATGACTCAAAAACATGAAAACCCATTATAAACGAGGCATTCGTTGCAGTGGGGACATAATTATGGATTATAATAACTTATACTGTCTTTTTACGCGTTGC
>NW_015505711.1:245284-253787 GCF_001515645.1 Sinocyclocheilus grahami | reverse complement strand
GACCCCGGGCTTCGTCCACGGTGAAAGCCGATCCGGCGATACACGCGCAAAGTTGTAGTATTTCCTCAGCAACCAGCACGGATCAGCTCCAGGCATGACGAAGCGATACTGTCCTCTTTTGGAAGACCAAACAAAGTAGTTTCGCTTTCACAACGAAGCACACAGCGCCTTCACGACATGGCTGCGGCGGCAACAATACTACAGCGAGAATAAAAGTTACGCCTTCTTTCTTTGCGTGAACATTTGGGCGGTGTTATGCAAATCTTCCCACATCGTGACGTAGACATGTGGGGGCGTGTTAGAACGAGCCGTTTTAGGTAGGTGTGGCTGACTCTTAACTTTTATAAAGAATATCTCTTTGGATTTGAGACTTTAGTCTTTGCAACTTTACAGATCTTCTTTACGCACCAAGCGCTTGTAACACTCCAAAGAGAAAGGAAAAATTTAAATAGCATCATATGACCCCTTTAAATAAAACCTGGAGTGCAGTTTAGAGCCAGTGACATACAGCCAGTCTTGTATATAACCAACTACCTTCACCTGGGGTGATTAAGAAATGTATATAATTATAATTTATGAGAAAATGATGACAGAATTTTCATTTCCTTTGGACAAAACCCAGGCTTGGAGATGGAGGCTGATTCACCGCCACCTGAAACAGCTGCTGTTGCTCTGACCTTGGGAGGCACAGTCACATCCGAGCTCTGATCACTGACTGAGACGGCTGATGGTGACGCCGGGGCCCCGGAGGCTGGCGTCACAAGGATGTTTGTGCTGACTTACTCTCCCTGAAGGACATTTAGTGGAGTGGTGACACCAACCTCTGGTGTGGGATCTGGAAACGCTGATACTCTACACTCAGTGAGGTGCTGACACAGATAGCGCTATCCCCAAATGACGATTAGCACTGCTAACAGCGCTTCACACTCTGGGAAACGAACGCAGGAAGTCCCAAAACACAGTGAGACTGAACATCAGTGTAACGAGCAGCCGGAGAGACTCCTGCTCATTAGCGATGGTTAAAAGCTTTCGGCTCCTCCACAGCAGCTGTGAGTCAGAGCTGCATATGAAACGGCTCCACATGGTGTGCTGATCTACCGAAGATGGCCAGTAATTTGAAATTTATCAGAAGTGGCAGGAAATCAGAGGTTTCAGTCAATTTCGTCATCAGCACTTAAATGTACTACAATGAAACAGCCAGAAGCAACAACTGAATACAAAAGGATAATTTCTCTGCCTTTTTTTTGCCATCGATGTGCGTGCTTTGGTTTCGTCTCTGCTATATTTGGAAACTTGTAGGTTGTAAGAACATTTCAGGAGCAACCCAGATCTAATTCAGTCGTTTATGCCCTAAAGTCTGACTCACCTTGCACACAAAACTTGAGCTCCTTGGCATCGGTGACAGTGCTGCCAGTCATTCTCTCTGGCACTTTCTTACTCATGCGATTGTAATTCCGTCTTTTCTTGGACTCGCCCCACAGGTTGGAGCCCCCGTGCATGCTGGGAATATTGAGCACAGCGATACCCTCCAGAGACGTGCTGCTGAGATCCAAAATGATGCCATCACACTGGGACAGATAGAGAAAAACAAAAAATGTTGTAAAATACACATACACACATTTTTTTTTGGAAAAGAGCCTTTTATGTTCACCATATTTTATTTTCTTCTAACATCATAAATGTCTTTGCTGTCACTTTTGATCAATTTAATGCATCCTTGCTGAATAAAAGTATCAATATCTATACAAAAAATGTAAATGGCCCCAAAAAATTGAATGGTAATGTAAACTGTATAAAAAAGAGTGACAAAGCACTTGAAGTATTATAAACTGCATTCATGTACTTAACTATTAGGAGTGGCGCATCAATAGCAATCGCATTCCAGACACGAGAGAAGTGAAACTAGTCTAAAAATGCCTGCGGGCATTTCAAAAATAGAAATGCTGTACAGTATCGTATGATGTCACAGACCACCCTGAATCAAACCAAGGGCGTCAGTACAGTGGAAAAGTACACAAACTTCAAAAGACAAATGCTGACATGTTTACGACATAATGAGATGCCTCGATCCGTGTGAGATCCCACACAAGAATGGGAGAAAGAAGCTTTCTTTTTCCTAAAGCAAATTCCTCAGCTGCTGATGTTTTCATAGCTCTTCTAATTCCATAACCATTGTGAAACATAACCCTCTACGGTCTGGATCAAAGTTAGTTTACTAAGCAGCCATGTTGGTAATGCAGCCAATTGTAATTTTTACAACTTTTTTTGTAAGTAATAGGTATTCAAGTACAGCTTTTATCTACTTGAATGTAGAAAAATGACATCATGTTTATGCTTTAATAATAACTATCAGGTCAGTACTAATAAAAATAAACACTCATACATTCTTTGAAAAAGATGATTGCTTCTTTTAACTGAAAGGCATTTTACAATTTCAACGAATCCTTTTTCACAAGTGGTTTGTCTTTGCCACCTTGTAATGTCTTTGTCTGGATTAAATATCAAGCACTTTAGTAAAGAATAAATCTTCATTGTCATTGAAACTCATTGCATTCATTATGTACGTCAAACCACAAGCACAAACTGTCCAGTGTGAAACTTTGACATGCTGGGAACGCTGTCAACAGAGGTCGTCTGCCACTGTTTGCTTTCAGATAGACATTCTGACATGTTCCCTCAACGCTGACTGCGTAAGAGCAGCCTGAGGTTTACTGTAGATACTGTAGCCAGCTGCATTAATGAATCACAGTTTGTTGAAGGAAGTATTCAGTGGACATACTGACCATATACACAGTCAAAAGACTGTGAATGTGGCTGTATATAATTACAACATTTGCTGTCAAGTAAAACAGGGCACTGTTGAGGATAAATGTCCTGAACTCACCTCCACCTCAATGGATTCGTTCAGCTTTTTACAAGTGGCTGAGATGGTCTCTGTGGTGCCAAATTCAAAGTACCACAACTTGTTTTTCATCCTGAGGAGAGAGAACAAAAATAATTAGAAGTTAAACTAATACATTTATTTAAATGTTCTTTTTTGGTTGTGATGTTATGAAGAAAGCTCATGAAAAACAATTAGGTCATGCATAAATACTTGATCTTTTGTGGTTCTGATCAATCAGTAATCTAAAAACCAGCTGTAATGTATTTACTTATAACAAACCTGAAATGCTAACATGGCAAAAAAAAGTGGTGAGGATCCTGTCGTAAATGACACCTAGGCGACTAAATGTTTTAAGATGAACTCAGAGGAGTAACTGACAAATGAAAAGTAATGTTCAACAGGATTTAAAATGCCACATCTCAAGCTCAGTCATAATGAGAAAAAAATGATGACTCAGTGTGCAGCTGCTCTATCATTGGAACAACAAACAAGTTTGCGTTTACACACCCCAATGTTAATGCTGGCGTGAAAATAAATATTATGGGATGAACAGAGCCTGGCTGTCAACGGATTAAACAGACAACTGCTCTCAGATCTAACTTTAAACATAAACCTTCCAAAATTACCTAATTTGCAACAACACATAACATGGATGTTTTTGCTTAGTTTAGTAGCTGAATCATGATTTACGGCATCAAATTTACAATTTAATTAGCCAAGGAAAGCATACAGAACACTATGATGGTAAATCTACCATCAATTTACACTATACCACTCAAAAGTTTGGGGTCAGTAAGATTTTGATGTTTAAGAAATGATCAATTATTCAGTTAGGACACATTAAATTGATCAAAACTGACATTAAAACGTTTAGAATGTTTAAAAAGATTTTTAATAAATGCTGTTCTTTTAAACTTTGACAACTGTGATGATAACATTTTCTAACGTTTTTTATGCTTTATGTGATAAGAAATTTTTCTTGAGCAGCAAATCAGCATATTAGAATGATTTCTAAAGGATCATGTGACACTGAAGACTGAAGTAATGCCTGCTGAAAATACAGCTTTGCATCACAGGAATAAATTACATTTAAAACAGTATTTTAAATGTAATTTAAATGTAATTTACAATTTTAAATTGTAAAAGTATATCACAATATTACTGTTTTTATTGTATTAAAAATAAATAAATAAATAAAAATAAATTAATGCAGCCTTAGTCCGCATAAAATTCAAAAAGATTACAAAATCTTTCCAACCCTAAACCTTTAAACATTATAGTGCATTTGTTACATAGACAGGTCTAACTCTGTCACATTAATTCAAATTAAACAAAATGGTATGAGGTGTGCTTTAACATGACTCTGTCTGTCTCATCTTACCCATTACAATCTTTGCTTATTCTTATTGCCAGTTCATTTAGTCACCCTCTGCCCTTCCCCTGGCCTTCTGAAATATTGATACGCTACAAGGAAATCCGAGGCAGACAGGTGTGAGAGGACATGAGTGACAGTGAACTTGGCCTCAGCTTCCATGGAGAAACCAGAGCCACCATCTGCAACCTGAGCGCAATCTGACATTAACACTGAGAGGAGCCAGCTGAGGACAACAGACACTGCCAATATCAAGGGTAGGACCTATCTATAATGAAGACCTTCTGCTTCAGCTCAGTGCATATAAGAGCTCAAAAAAAATAAACAAATGACTTCATAACACCAGGACCCTATCAATTCTCTCTCTACTGTAAATGTGTTGCATTTTCACTTTGGTTACGAAACAGGGCAATTTACACTCATCAGATGGTGACAACCAGTGACAAGGCCCTGGTGATAATGACAACATTATTGTTTGCATAATAGACAAACATGCAATGGGGGCTTCTCCAGGCCCACAAGGGATGGACACAGAGCAAACCTCAGTATCAACTATATAAAGCATGTAATCCGCTGAAGTACATGATACAAGAGCCACAAGTGAAGTCTGACATCAATTACTGATGGCAACATGCTTATGAATCTATAAAATTCAAGACTGTTTTTATATATTTGACAAGTCAAATTTTAGTTAAGTGCACTGTAAAAATATTTTTCGAAGTTGAAAATAAAGATGTTGAAGTACATTTTACAAGAAAATACAATTCAGAAAATTGTATTTCATGTGTTACTTGCTGGTTCATTGTAATTGTTTGTGAAATTTACTAGCTATTTCTGAGTTAAATTTTTTTTCGAAACCATCTTTTTTTTCCAGTGTGCTTTGACACTTAATTTTTAAAGTCAAATTATGCAAATGCATTCCAAAGAATAAAAAATAAAAATAAATCAGACAACCTAAGCCATCAGAATCCTGGAATAAAGCATGCTACAAATGTAATTTTGTTTCCAGGTTTGAATACATAAAAACAGTGTTGTGGAAACAATGTTGATTTTCCTCTTTCAGTCACAACAACTAAATAAACTAAATATCATTTATAAATAATATATATAAAACATTTAATATTTAAACATATTTATTATGTATATATTATTATTTATTAAACATTTAATACATATTTAATATCTGATATCAATTATTCAATATTTAATATACATAATATTAATATATACATGTATAATATATCACATATCATATAATTAGATCATGGGTTGGATGCAAAGAAACTCATGCGTTGCAACAAATGCATACAGTATCTCAAATGCATTACTGTAAATAATATAACAACAACAATACATATTTTAGAAAGACAGGTATTTTAGAGTGGGGAGTTTGACCATTACCTTCATTTGCTCAGTTGGAATACAATGTCATACAATACAATACCATACAATGTGACAAACATAGCAATGTAGAGTTTTGTTGTGATATACCACAACTCGCTTGAAAAATCCGCTTGTTACTCAAAAAGCGACTCTGTTTTGAAAACAGATGAACCACTGTCACAAGTCAATAGCATTGCTACTGTTTCTTTAAAACTTTATTCTGTCGTCCTCTCCCTCAGTTTATACTCCAGCAACTTGCTACCTTCATTCTGTTATATTAAGAGATTATGAGCAGATTTGAGATCACAATTAGACCCACATTGCGATCTCAACAAGGTCAAGCTGCCTAACCTCATTAGCTAACTTCCATCTGAGAAGCTCTGGAAAAAACAATTAGCCATGGGTTTCTCTTTCCATTCCACCCCCAGTTTGATTCGGGGAAAAATAAAGTTCTGTTAGCAGCCTGCTAGAAAATTGTCTTCTGGGCTTTGGAGGAAGCTGCAAAGACTAAAAGCTTGCATCTTTGGCCATCCAACAAAAGTGAGCAATCAAACGGCATTAAGAGGTCGACTAGATTTAAAATGTCATGCTAAAATCCTCTTGACTAGAGTTGTGCTCGAAATCTGGATGTAGATGTTAAGGGTCAGAGAACCTTTAAATACAACCAACACATTCCTCAAACACAATCACAAACACACACCCTGCTGGTCATCGGCCCAGATAACTATCTCCCATAATCCCTTCAGAGACTGATGACTTTTTGACCTGCGAGCTCTCTGCCCCTGTATCACTGCACCAATCAGTCACAACGCAGCTCAGTCCTTATCCTGCTGATCGGGACTCGGATACAGCCTCTGACTGACAGCTCAAATGGGAGTGATTTTAAGGACGGGGGTGCTGTAGAGGGAGGAAGGCATTTGGGGGTTAAAGATAAGATGCGATGACCCTCTTGTGATGGGAACAAGAGAAGAAAGACTGCAGTGTGAATATCCCCACTGGTAATACTGTCAGATGCATCAGTGTGACTCCTTTCCATCAGAACACTCTGAACTCAGAACAGACTTTTGCTGTTGCGTCTTTCAATCTTTCTTTGTTGAGTTGTCTCCAGAAAGCACTTTGTAAACACTAGCAACAACATTAATATTAATGGTATGATTCATTAAATAATAATTTATATTGTGATCATTTACTAATTCAGTATATCAGGGTGTTAATAATACAACTACTATAATAACATTTAAGTTATTTTATTTTTATTTGAACAAATTCTATTTCTTGATCCGAATATTCATTTCTGAAAAGCCCTTTGTAAGAAATGTTGTAAAATGTTTTAGTAATAATATTAATAACAATAATTTTATATTAATTTGACACCATCCAATAAAGATACTACAGTGCACTCTAAAAAATGCTGGGTTGTTTCAACCCAATGTTGGGTCAAATATGGACTAGGGGGGGGGTTAAAGATAAGATGTGATGAACCTCTTGTGATGGGAACAAGAGAAGAAAGACTTCAGTGTGAATATCCCCACTGTAATCTGGCAAGGCTGAGCATCATTTCAGACGGATCAATGTGACTCCTTTCCATCAGAACACTCTGAGCTCAGAACAGACTTTTGCAGTTGAGTCTTTCGAGCTTTCTTTGTTGTTTCTGGAAAGCACTTTGTAAACACTTGCAACAACACTAATAACAACAAAATTAATATTAATGGTCTGCTTCATATAATAATAATTTTTATTATAATCATTAAATAATTCAATATAACAGACAGTTAATAATGTAACTATTCTAATAACAAAATTTAAATAATCTTATTATTTAAACATCTCTTATCATATTTCTGGATCTGACTATTAATTTCTGAAAAGCACTTTGTAGGCAATGTTGTTAATGTTTTAATAATAATAATAATAATAATAATAACAATAATAATAATAATAATAGTGATATTGTTATTATTATTACTACTACTAAATTTAAATAATCTTATTATTTAAACATCTCTTATCATATTTCTGGATCTGACTATTAATTTCTGAAAAGCACTTTGTAGGCAATGTTGTTAATGTTTTAATAATAATAATAATAATAATAATAACAATAATAATAATAATAATAGTGATATTGTTATTATTATTACTACTACTAAATTTAAATAATCTTATTATTTAAACATCTCTAATCATATTTCTGGATCTGACTATTCATTTCTGAAAAGCACTTTGTAGGCAATGTTGTTAATGTTTTAATAATAATAATAATAATAATAATAACAATAATAATAATAATAATAGTGATATTGTTATTATTATTACTACTACTAAATTTAAATAATCTTATTATTTAAACATCTCTAATCATATTTCTGGATCTGACTATTCATTTCTGAAAAGCACTTTGTAGGCAATGTTGTAAAATGTTTTAATAATAATAATAATAATAGTGATGTTGTTATTACTACTACTACTACTATTATTATTATTATTATTATTATTAATAATAATAATATAACTTCACAATATCCAACAAAGATACTAGTGCAAATTTTGTCAGGCATGTTCTTTTTTATTATTATATCCATTATTGCTGATAACTTCTGTTCTGATTAAATAAAATTGATAATGATAATTATTATCGGTATCGGGCCCGATACTGGTCTCCTCTACTCCTACTCGTACTAGTTAAAATGCCCCGATACCAAACGCCGATACTACACAGCATGTGATAAGCGTCATATTCAAACAAAGAAACACCGACAACAGAACAACAGACAGCAGAAAGGAGTTAAGGATGTCTACTACGAAGTATATGTATGCAATGAATATAATGTTAAACATTCAGTATTAACGCCTGTATAGCTGAT
>NW_015505711.1:236181-244779 GCF_001515645.1 Sinocyclocheilus grahami | reverse complement strand
ATATACAGTCAAACCAAAAATTATTCAGAGACCAGATATAATTTTTTAAATATTTTTTTTACTAGTGGGTGCAGGACACTATAGTTCATTTATGTAAGTGAGGATAGCAAAATAAAGTAAACCGTGACAAATCACACCCAAAACTTCTTCATACAGTGGACTACCAGTAAAATTTATACAAATTTGGGTCCAAAAATTATTCAGACCGAGTCTGAAGTTCAGGTTTGCATGAAGCTGGGTGACAGCATGCCCAGGAGACTACAGGCTGTCATTAAGGCTAAGGGTTGCCCGACAAAGTATTCATAGTTGTGTAAATACTGTCATACTAACAGCTGTCTGAATAATTTTTGGTTGATTGTAATCTATTACATACCTTTCTATCAAAATGATCTAACATTATCAAGCTGAATTTGTTCTGACACAGTTTAACTCTGAGTTCTTGTCATATTTTATTACCATTTTCTAAACTATAGCGAATAAACTGTGATAATGTGAGAAATGTTGAAGGTGTCTGAATACATTTTGGTTTGACTGTATCTATTTGATAAATTAAGTTAACCAACTAACATTATACATACTCTTTTGGTTTCTGTACCCAAAATAAATTTTTTTTTTACAAATGCAATAAAAATATCAGTATCGGTACTCGGTATCGGCAAGTACCAAAAATAAAAGTATCGGTATCAGGCGAGTACTGGAAAAAGTGGTATCGGTGCATCCCTAATAATTATAATTATTACAAATAATAATAATAACAATAGTAATAATAATAATATTTTTGATAATTTGACATCATTCATAAGATGCTACAACACAAAAGATAATAATAATAATAATAATAATCTTTGAATTGCAGCCATATTCTTCATTATTAGTCAGTTTGTTAATCTGACTAGTCACTTCTGGAAAGCACTTTGTGAACAAAGTTTAAGTTGTATAAAATGACATTGACATTGCTAATGATGATGATGATAATAATCATAATAATAATAATAATTATTATTATTATATTAATTTGAAAACATCAAAATATTATATTAATTTTGAAGGGTACAAATGATTGTTTTTATAGCAGTTAATCTTCAGCTAACTCTATGACTCTGTGGTCTGATTCCAGGTAGCAGTCTGCCTGTGACCTGCTCCACAGCAAGGGTGTGTGTGTGTGTGTGTGTGTGTGGGAAGGAGGGTCAGAGCAGGGGGTACGTTCTGTCGGGCTGCTCTATTGGCAGCAGCCAGAGAAAGTGTGGAAGGGAAGCATATATTTATTCCTCCCCACCATGGGCATAGAGCAGCAGGGAACAACAGGTTCCAGAACACAGCCACGCTGGGTTTCTGCTGAGTCCCGGCACACACACATATGTGCACGCGGAGGGATTTGCGCACACGCACACCCACACCCACGCACGCATACGGTCCTTGCACTAAAATACACAATGAATTGGTCAACGCACACACACAGAGCACACAAACATCCTTACTCACATAGACATAACCTAGACACCTTCTCAGGGGTTATGAAACACATGCTCACATGCTGAGCAGACAGACGGTAGCTTGGGTCAGGACCATTTTTGGCCTTTTCCTCTGTCGGTCACGTGATCGGAGGAGGTGTCGCAACAGTACAGTCTCATCTCATGACATTTATTACGTTAATCAACTAATTTAACCCGGGAAGAAAAAGTTGATTGGAGGCTGGTGGGGATAAATTCAAGAAAGAGGTCTTCTTTCTATTCATTCAATAATATCTTCATTTCTATCAAGTATAACATAATGCAGGATTTATGTCCAACTTAAAACCAATGACATTAAACAATCAAAATCTCTGTTATAAAGACCTGATATATTTGAATTGAAAACTGACAGACTAATTCTTACAGAAGTAGTTCACCCAAAAATTTAAAGATTACTAAGTCTTTCATAATATTTGTAAAGGGTTTGCAAAGAACACAAGTGTAAAAGATAAAATAAAAAAGATAAAAAAGATAAAAACGTTTAACCGCAGGACAAATGAACAGCCATAGTAGACAAATGTCTTTCAGAGCGCAGCCGTTAATGGCATGTTTAATGCCATATTTGATTTTTATGGTGCAAATGACATGCTGCAGAGTAAAAAGGGACGTCTACCTGACCTCAAATAGAGTGAAAAAGCCCAATACTTTTCACAGATCAATGTGAAAATACAGAAGTCGAACTGTATGCTGAGTTACACGCTGATGATCAATCAATGGCTTTTTGAGGCAAAAATAAATAAATTTTAATGCACCCCCACCCCTCACTGACTGCCGCATACAAAGCGTTTCATACTGTAATTGTGAAGCATTCATTCAGTCAAGTTCAAATCTTTATCGAGATTTATAATGCAGCTAAGGTGTTTCACAAATTTTACCATGATAACTACAGTAGAGATTTTATGGTGGGTGCCAATACTAAATAAAGAGATGACAAGTCTTCGAGATATATAATAATATTATTTAGGGATATTATATGTGGAAAAAATTTTACTTTAAACACATAATAACAATTATATGAGATTACCTTAAAGGAATAGTTTACCCAAAAATTAAAATTCTGTTGTCATTTTTTGACCTTTGTTCATCTTCGGAACACACATTTTTTTGTTTTCTTTGTGCACAAAAAGTATTCTCGTAGCTTCATAAAATTACAGTTGAACCACTGAAGTCACATGGACTATTTTAATATCTTTACTACCTTTCTGTGCCTTGAAGGTGTCAGTTGTGTTGCTGTCTATGGAGGGTCAGAAAGCTCTCAGATTTCATCAGAAATATCTTAATTTGTGTTCCGAAGATGAATGAAAGTCTTACCTGTTCAGAACGATATGAGGGTAAGTAATTAATAACAGAACTTTCATTTTTGAACGGTGAACTGTCCCTTTAAAAAACATTACAGATCATTTTTTTGTCTATATTTTTCAACTGACGGTGCTGGCTAATACCAAATTAATCAATGTTGAATTTTTATTTTCTTTTATAGTAGATTTTTTATTCTTTTCATCATTACTGCAATCTTACTTTTTCTGTAGCTTTTTCTATCTTGCATTTAAACAGTTAAGCCAATAGACTAATTTGAAATTAGTCTTCAACAGAAAACATTGCGAAAGCAAAGGAATAAAGTGTGGGAATGTAATCCACCGTGATATTAGGGGAAACAAGATCCCCCCATGAACACTGAGTTCAGCCCTGCCTCTCATCTTCTTGCCATTGTTTGCTTGAGAAACTGACTGTCCACAGAGCTGTCATTGTTATTTTAATCGAAACGACAAAGGCATCTCAGAGGGCTTTTTTCTTTTCTATGGGGCAATTTGACACCTCTTAATCCAAAACTTCCTCTGGCTGCCCCGTTGGGAGGAGCGGACACAGAGGCTCGGGTCCATTGTGCATTCGTGGTCATTAGCACCTGGGCTGCGGGTTCCCTGATGCAGATCACTGAGCGCCGATGCGAGAGAAGTCACACGTATTCCCCCCTGTGTATCACACGTCACTGTGGATGTTAACACATGCATGCACATATAAACACACCTGAATGGAATTTGCATTCAATTTTAATGCGGATTTTGCATTATTACGCTGCTCCGAGTGCCAGTTAAAACTAAAAGCACTGTTTTCATAGGAGTGAAGTATAACAGGTGGACTGAAACATGTCACATAAACAGGTTCGATGAGGATATATCGTGCAAACTCCATGGCAACCATCATTTATGTACCATCTGGTGGCACGCTGCCTCTGAGAGTGCGTTCTCAAATCCTAAAAACACTGAGCGCATCCCTCATTAGAAAGCCATAGATTGGCAGATGCACTGGCTGGCTATTCTAAATCTGCAGAACAAAGCAAAGCAGATAAAGCATTTGTTTTGGCAGTGTTTTATATTGTGTTTCTGGGTGACTCACTCTGGGATTAAACACTGAATGATTTAAATGGGCTGAGGACATAATTCCATTTATTCTTATTTTGGACTCTCCGTCCGTCAGTCATTTAAAGATAAATTGCAAATGAGCCACATTTGACTGAAACTTGCATCTGCAAACCCCGCATTGTGGAGAAACCACAGGATGTTTGGCATCGCACTGTAACGCTTTTAATGCTATGTGGAAATCTAGGTGCATGAATTATGAACGACTGAAACATTAACTAGTTAATTCAGCCAGGCAGGTTTCATAATTCAGATCGTGTATGAGTCATTAGGGACTTATTTTTAAAAGTTATTAAAAAAGCTGTGCTGCTGTGACAGGTTCTCACTCTAATACGGTGGTTGTCATCCATCTTTATATAATCCCAGCATCCAGCGTTTTACAGCTGAGCTCTGTATACAGGACATCATACTGTATATATGACCTCGGTACATGTCACTGCCACTCAAACACTGGAAAGACAATAGAAAATGCCTAACATGAATTTAAAGAGCGAATAATCATTTTATGCATTATACCAACTGCATTATACAACAGTTAGTTCTGGTCCTTTAATCTGATTGGCGCTCCAAGAGTGAGCACAGGGATTCTTCACTGTTTGTTTTGACTGAAAGCTTGCCTGCAAACAAGCCATGACCACAGACAGGTGCTGTGATACAAACAGCAGGGATACACTAATTTTAAAGTTCTGGCTGATATTCATAAGATATTTATGATAATATTTTCATGTTACGGCTGATAACCAAAAAATTAGGAACAATAAAATTCAATATTGATTTATATAGATAACTTAAAAAAGGTACCAACATACATACTTTGAGCTAAAATACAGTAACAGTATGATTACAATTAATGAAACTGTAATACGTACAGATTGAAAAATAAGTTTAAATAAGTTTTCAAAAGCAATTAATTCCTGTGATTCTAAAGCAGACATTACTCCAGTCTTCAGTATCAAAAAATTATATGCAGTATCAAAAAAAAAAAAAATCATTTGAATATGCTGATTTGCTGCTTAAGAAACATTTATTATTGCGTATTACTCATCACCAATTTTGAAAAAAATTGTGCTGCTTAATATTTTTGTGGCCTTGTTTTATATTTGTCAGGATTCTTAAATGAATCAAATGTTCAAAAGAACAGCATTTATTTGAAATGGAAATCTTTTGTAACATTATAAATGCCTATACAGTTACTACAAATACTTGTGTATTTCATTTAATGTATCCTTTCTGAATTAATATATTACGATCAACATACTACCCCCCATAATATTATTATATAAAACTAATAATAAAACAATAAATCTTACTCTTCCCAAACTTTGAAACAGCAGTGTGTGTGCATGTGCACACACACACATTTATAACATTTATAAAATATATTAAAATTATATATTAAATAATGAGTGGAAGACTGCTTGTCCAATCAACATCAGATTATGCAACCAATAACTAAATCTCAATATTTCTGCTGCCTTATTGAGTTGAATGTCATGGAATGAATGGCAACCTAAAATGCCTGGAGTCTTACCAAGCAGGACCAATGACGCTTAACAAAAAACCCCATTCTTTCAGAGTGCTTTGCGGCCAAGGGCTACACAGACTTTTTACAGCATTTCTCATCCAAGAGAATAGAGAACAGTAGAGCAGACTTGAAAGAGATCCACATCAAAGGGAGCTCAGAACGGCTACTGTAAAGTGCACCAGAGGCTTTGAGGGACTGTTCCTTAAGATAAAACATCATATTTTATGGAGCTGTTAGAGCTGACCCAAAGTGCTGTTCTAGGGTCAGTTTTAGCAGTTACCCTTTTATTGCTGGAAGACTGATGGAGTCTTATTGTATGCTACAAATTTCTTTGAGCAATGATGATTTCACTGCTATCCTTTCTCATGTTGAATTGCCTCGCTAACGTCATCCTGATCCATACCTGCTCAACTCTCCTCCTTACTTCAAATGATCCAATTGAGTGGAGATAATAGTAGAGGGTCCAAATTAGACTATATAATTTCTACTTTACCACTCTAAATGGCCTTCTCTAAAGGATACTGGTTTACTTTCCACTGCTGAAGCAGGGATGTGTTGCATAACATTTCATTAAGAAACTCCATTCAAACTGACTCTACTCGAGCTAGCAAATAAATTGAAACAGTCAGCCGCTCGCCACTGTGATAGACCTGACATAAAAACACAGGCAGCTTGAAGAGCGCTGATTCATCAGGGTTTTTTGTTTTTGGCCCTAAAAAGAAGTCTTTTTTCAAAGGTCAAATCATAAAACTTCAATTTGAAAGGATTTTGATCTCTGGACACAAAAATTGATAGAGAAAAAGTTTGTTTATATTCATGCCAAGTGTAAATGTATGTTTAGACCAACAAAGTCAAGGATGTTAAAATATGAAAAGAGTGGCTGCTTCTGATTCAGTAAAGTGAAACTTCACTTGAAAAGACCAAAATTTTGGTTCAGTGAGTATTCAGTGTGGGCAGGGCCATGTGGCTTGACTCAGCAGAAACAGAAACCAATGTGGCTTGCTCATAATTTACCATGGCTGGTTTAAACAGAACCTAGGTGTGGCGAGGGGGGCGTGGTTTAGCGGAGTCTGCAGTGGGAGAGAGCGGTCGGAGACGAGCGGTGAGTAAATAGGTCAAGTGCATGATGACATTCACCTGCTTCTCGTTTCAGTGATTGGCCTGGAGAGATCGTAAAAGGCCTCAGGGGGAACAGAGAGAGAGAGAGAGACAGACTGAGGACTCGTGGGGGAGAGACTGTGGCCTGGGCATAGAGAACCGCAGAAGTGCTATATAAGTTTTGTTTGTTTTGCAGCGCCAGAGCGCCTGCTTGTATTCGCTGTTCCTACGGGACGCTTAATAAATTACCCGAGCCTCAGTCACGCTGACTCCGACTTCTTCCTTCCCTACTAAAGAACCTCATTACACTGGGGCCGAAACCTGGGAGGAAGAAGTCCGGCTGCTGCCATCATGCAGTCACCGCCAAGTTCGCCGTTTGCGGAAGTGATCCAATCGCTCGCCGGCCTCCACCAAGAGCAGCATCAGGCGTTGCTGGAGATGCAGGATGACCAGGAGCGTCGTTTCCGCGAGCTGATGCAGGCGCAACAGGAGGACCGGGAGCTGTTCCGGAGCTGGGTGGACCAGGAGGGTTGGGCAGGAGGGCCGAAATTGAGGACCACCGTTGGCCCCTCTCATCTGCCCCTGAACAAAATGGGACCACAGGACGATCCAGAGGCTTTCCTCGACCTCTTCGAGAAATCGGCCTAGGCGTGTGGGTGGCCCCAAGAGCACTGGCCAGTGCGTCTGATACCACTGCTGTCAGGGGAGGCGCAGGTGGCGGCCCAACAACTGCCCACTCAAAACCTCCTGGTCTTCACCGATCTGAAGCGAGCTATCCTGCAGCGGGTCGGCCGGAGCCCAGAACAACATCGCCAGCGGTTTCGCTCGCTGGATCTGGGGGAAAGTGGCCGGCCCTTCGTGTTGGCTCAGCAGCTCCGGGACGCCTGCCGCAAATAGCTGCTGGCCGGGGGAAGCGACACCGAGCAGATCCTCGACCGTGTGGTGCTGGAGCAGTTTATCGCCATCTCCCGAAGAAGACGGCGGAGTGGGTCAGGGTGCCACCGCCCGGCGTTGCTGGACCTGGCCATCCAGTTGGCGGAAGACCAGATGGTGGCATGCCCAGGAGTCGGCGAATCCCTGCCGGCGGTCTCTCTCTCTCTCTCTCTCTCTTCTCCTAATGTTCCCTCTTCCCCCCCGTCCTGTTCCCTTTCCTAGGTCCCATCCAGGAATCACTCCTCGAGTTCCTCCCCGGGGAAGGGGCGGGCCGCCTCCGGAGCTGCCGCTGGCCTGAGAGCACCGCCCAGGGGGGTGGGGCTAGCCGGGGTGGGATCCACAGCACTTCCCTTTTTCCCGCTCTCTCCACACCAGTCCCTTGACCCAATTCCTGCCACTAGGGCGGCGGGGAAGTCTGTGCCGGCCTGTTGGCGTTGCGGGGACCCCGGACATTTCATTGACCGGTGCCTGGTGATAGAGGTCGGGGCACTGATCCGGGTCCCGGATGACCCACAGGCTGCCCCCGATCAAGCTGGCCTGTACCAAATACCTGTGAGTATTAAGGGGGGTACTTATCTCGCTTTGGTGGATTCGGGGTGTAACCAAATCAATCCATCAAAGCTTGATTCAGCTCGAGGCATTGGATAGAAGCCACATGGTTCCGGTGCGGTGTGTGCACGGGGATGTGGTGGAATAGCCTCTAATGTCCGTGCTGATTCAATTTCGGGGTCAAAAACATCGTGTGGAGGTCGCAATTAATCCGCACCTCCGGCATCCGCTAATTTTGGGGACGAATTGGCCAGCCTTTAGTCAATTACTGGGTTATTTGTGTGCGGATGTATCTTGTGGAGAGAGAAAGCTGGAGACCAGAGCGGACGTGCAGGTGGGAGAGGCTGAACCGGGACCACGAGATACTGAGCCGGGGGAACGGAGCACGAATGAGAGGCTAATCCTCTCTGAACGTGATGATTTCCCCCTGGAACAGTCCCAGGATGAGTCCCTGAAACGGGCATTTGAACAGGTTCAGACCATCGACGGGCAGCCTCTCCATCCCGACCGTCCGCTCTCGTATCCCTATTTTGCTGTTTTAAAAGAGCGGTTGTACCGAGTGACA